>NC_142010.1:23177056-23179556 GCF_049901735.1 Notechis scutatus | reverse complement strand
ATACATGCTAGTTGTTTCCGGCTCTAGGGGGTGGTGCTCATCTCCGTTACAAAGCTGAAGAGCCAGTGCTGTCTGTTAGGAATATGAGTCACCTAACAGCTATTTGGGTTAGAAATATATAAACCAGGATAAACATTTTAGTACTATGTCTTTAAGAGATTGCAAAAACTGCAATTGGGTGTGGTTTGTCAAACGGCCATAAGATGGAGCCAGAAACCTGGATTGTCTTAGTCTGAGTCTCAGAAGAGAGTGTAAGTGTATCTCTGTTTCCTTCTGTTGGAAAGTATTGCCGTTGCTCCATTTTTCCTAATTGACTGATATTCATGAATTTAATGTAAGTCTGATACTGAACTGTTTTTGACACTGGAATTTGATATTTGGATTATCCCTGGATGAAAACTGACTGATTTTACCTGTGAATGACTTTGGACTGCCTATTTTGGACTTTGCTTAATGTTTCTGGAAGTAAAAACCTACATTTACTATACAATGTATCTGTGTGCTGTATGTGTATTATTCAAACACTCCTCTCAAATACGTCTCCCTGTATGCGCTCATTCTCCTAACGGGGAATTACCTCAACACTGTCCAAAGACGTCTCTGGTCATGTGGCTGGCATGACTAAACACCGAAGGCACATGGAACGCTGTTACCTTCCCACCAAAGTGGTCCCTATTTTTCTACTTGCATTTTTTACATGCTTTGGAACTGCTAGGTTGGCAGAAGCTGGGCCAAGTAACGGGAGCTCACTCCATTACGTGGTGGTAGGGATTCAAACCGCTGAACTGCAGACCTTTCTGATCAACAAGCTCAGTGTCTTAGCCACTGAGCCACCACGTTCCCCCTCTTAAGAACATAGTCAAATTCAAATTAAACTGTGTTATGGACACAGAGTAGCAAAGAGCAATATAAAATAAAATTGAAAGTAAGGAAAAATGGTGAAGAAAGGCAAGCATGTATGAATAGAATCCATTATAGCATAATCAGGAGTGCCACTTCAATAAGTTTTAAAAAAACTTAGACAAACCAAAAATAGGTAAAAAATAAAATAAATAATGTATGCATTCTAAACCACTTATAAGACCAAAAATCAAAGACACCCCAACAATCTGAATGGAAAAACAGTGATTGCTAAGATATTGCGAGAACCAGCATCTTCCTGATCTTATGCAAGTAGTCCTTGACTTATAAGCCTTTGTTTAGTAACCTGTCCAAAGTTATAATGGAACTGAAAAAAGTGACTAATGACCAGTCCTCCCAGTTATGACCATTGCAGTAACCTCATGGCCATATCATCAAAGTTTGGGCTCTTGGCAACCAGCACGTATTTATAATAGTCATGGTCATGGGATCACTATTTGTGGCCATCCCAGACAAGCAAAATCAATGGGGGAAACTGGATTCACTTAATGACTGAATGACTCACTTAACAACTGCAGTGATTCATTTAATAACTGTGGCAAAACAGGTTGCAGAATCTGGCACAACTCACTTAACAATCGCTAACAAAACGGAAATTCTGGTCTAAGTCAAGGACCCCAAATAGACCCCCACACAGAACTTTTCCACATTACGCATTAGAGCAGAGGTGGGGGAACCCCTGGCCCCTTTATGACTTGTGGACTTCAACTTCCAGAACTCCTGAGCCAGCATGGGCCATTGTTCCCTACCCTGCGTTAAAGTGGAGCTCTTGTCAGAATATGGAAACGTTGTATAAAAAGGCCTGCTGGAAAATCTTTCCTTTTTCAAGCATAAACATGAGGGATCTCTGTCCATCTAGTTTTGTTCCACTCCAACTCCCATCAGCCTCAACTCACCTAGCCAATGATCAGCTAGGGTGGAAATGATCCATAACACCTCTTGGAGGGCCTGGTTCTCCACTGACAGAAACCCAAATTGCCACAATATGATCCCTGTATAAATATTTTTTTTCCAGCAATGCCCAATTCAAGAGGCACAACCTCAGTGCAATTATCAGCTGAAATACCAGGCAGACAACCAACTGGTGATATACTTTGTCCTTCTTTTTCACCAGGCCTCCTACTTGACCTTTCTTGTACAACTGACATGCAGAATTTGCACACCCGTGCTATTTTAGCTGGGGTGCAAATGCCTTCACTAGGAAAAGCTTTCATCACTCTTCGTCTTCGTGCAAGAAAAAGCTCGAAGGGCTTAAGGTTGGCCTAGGAAAGCAAAAAGCTAAATGTAAAAAAAGCAGAACCCAACTCCTACAGAGGAAGGGACCTTATAGGTCATCTAGTCCAACCCCCTGCACAAGCAGGAGACCCTACACCATTTCTGACACGTGGCAGTCCAATCTCTTCTTGAAAGCCTCCAGTGATGGCGCTCCCACAACTTCCGAAGGCAAAGCTGTTCCATTGGTGGATCGTCCTCACTATTAGAAAATTTCTCCTTATTTCCAGGTTCAGTTTCCATCCATTATTCCTTGTGTTCGATCACGGGAAAGAGACTCGAGACCAGTGTGACTTTAAGCTCTGTA
>NC_142010.1:23069556-23172056 GCF_049901735.1 Notechis scutatus | reverse complement strand
CTGAAAGGCCTCATCCTACACTTTGTGTTGCTAATAGTTGGAAAGGAGGAGTTTATTGGGGGGGGGGTGTCTGAAAAAAATGAGGCCATTTGGGAAGAAATGACAAGATTCAACAGCCTTTTCCTCCCCCTTCCCTTTTCCAATGGTACCATCCTTAAAATAGCTTTGTTCTTTTCCAAAGGACCTTGCATAATTTGATTGTACAGTATTCTACTGCTTTATAGATTATAGTCCCATCTTTTTACCGACTAGCACCAACAGAATATGTTCAGTTAACTCTATCATTCCCGCCTAGCACATTTATTAGATTTTTATCCCATTTGTCTTACTTCATAAGTAACTCAAGGCAGCAAATGCACATCATATTCCTTCTTCCTCCTATTTTCCTCACCACAACAACACTGTGGATCTGTAGAGATTTAGCTACCATATGCAATTTGGGATGAAAACCCTTCGAACGGTGTGGAAGTATGAAGGGTTTTTCAGAAAAATTGCAGACTACAGGAACCATTAGCACTAAACCTCCAAGTGCTTCAACGACCCCCCAAAAGGATGCAAATGACCAGCTGTCTCCAAGGAATATAAATCCTCCCATTCCCCACCATCTAGGTCGTCCTTGACTTACATCCATTCGTTTAGTGACCATTCAAATTATAACGGCACTGAAAAAAGTGATTTTTCATACATCTGTTTCAGCTTCCTCATGGTCATGTGATCAAAACTCAGATGCTTGGCAACTGACTCATATTTATGACGGTTAGTTTCCTGGGGTCATGTGATCTCCTTTTGCGACCTTCTGACAAGCAAAGTCAATGGGGAAGCCAGATTCACTTAACAACCGTGTTACTAATTTAACTACTGCAATGATTCACTTAACAACTGAGTCAAGAAAGGTCATAAAATGGGGCAAAACTCACTTAACAATTGCCTCACTTAGCAACAGAAATTTGAGGCTCAGTTGCGGTCGTAACTCAAGGACTACCTATAATTGTAAAAGAACTCTCCAAAATGATATTCCAACTAGGTAACATTTTATATAGTTAGCTCTATCTATAGTATTGATGCAATAATATAATCTAATTTGAGAGAGGAGGAGGTTCCCAGGTTATCCCCTCATATCTGTCAAACATGAGCCAAGTAAACAATTAGATTAGGAAAAAAGATATTAAAAGGGAAGTGATTGAAAAGCCATTCCAGCTATTGTAGGAGGAAAGCCGAATTTCGTTCTTATTTAAGCTTGTGTCTCAAACAGACCTGATAAGCAATTACTTTAAAAGCCTTGATGTAGAAATATGTTAATAACTTAATTAGGTAAATATTATGCCATACTAAACCAAGATTAGAATCCTTTGATGTTATAGTAGCTTATTTTAACTTGTAAAGGAATAGTGCTTTAGTTAAAAGAAGAAAGACCTTGATTTGCCTCAGAGAATGATTTAAAGATAAATACTGCCCTATCTAAAATCCCAGGGAACATATATTTCAGTGGAAGATTGATAGTTTATTTTTAAGGTTATAAAGGTGGTAACGGCTAAAGTAATAATTTAACTCGAATAATCACATAGGTTAATTAAAAAATAAAGAAAGCAATTGTTCGTTGCTTCCAACAGTTTAGGGCAGAAGCTAATGTACCTAGACCAGGAGTATTGAACCTGTGGATCACAGGCCACATGTAGCCCTGGATAGCTAATAATGCGGACCAACAAAAATAAAGGAAGCTTGTGCATTAATATATTGTATGTTATGTGCGGCTCAGGACAATTCTTCTCCATTCAGTGGGGCCCAGGGAAGCCAAAAGGTTGGACCCCCATGCCTAGACCATGGTAGGACACCTGTGACCCACAGGTCTATTTTGCGATTTCCAGAGCAGTCCCAGATTGCATGGTCAAAATTTGTGGGCGGGGAGGGGAACACAGGACACAGCAAATTCTGGGAGGAGGAGGAGGGTGGGGGGAGAAGGAGAAGGAAGAAGAAGAAGAGGAGGAGATTAAATCTTCTTAAAACCAAGGACAACCAAGTTTATTCCTATCCTGAAATCAAAGAAACTAGAGCCAGTTTTCAATCCTGTCAGCACTGTAATACCTTTGTATCATCAGGTATGCTCTAATTCAGAAGGCCAATCCCTTGCCTGCCACAACCTGCTACCTGTCCTGATCTCTACAGGTAAACAAGGGAAATGAAAATTTGTAACAGGTGTTCAGGTAGTTGGGAAAAATCCCAAAATAATTTTCTAAGTCGAGATGGTGCAGAATATAGTGGAGCAGATGTGTGTGAAGCCTGTGATTAAAATGTGATTTTCAAAAAATATTACTCCAGTCCAGAGAGCATGGTGCATGGCGCCAAGTAAAGGATGCTAATAACTTCACAGTGCCCTTTTGAACGGATGCAATACTTATATATGGACACAATTCAAGAGGCATACTGAATTTCTGTTCAATGCTGAAGATTATCTGCTTTATTTTGTCTTTGGCCTTCCCAGAGATAACTGGCTTGCTTGTGGAAGCAGCATGCTGAGAGAAGTCCTGTCTATTATAACAAGAGGCTAATATGGTTTAGCAGCCGGATATCTTAGGCCTGTGTGCAGATCTTTGTCCATTCTTATTTATGTTCTGAATTCTTTTATAACTATAACATTTAGAATCATGTCTAAACGTAGAGGTTAGAAGGGGCCTTGGCAATAAGCAAGACAAGACACAATAAAACTGGATGCAGGCTATTGAAATGTGACAAGCTGTTGGGCAAGTCCCAAAGTCTGTGTTGAAATTTAATTTCTAAATTAATTTCTAAACTGATTTCTAAAATAGTAGGCTATGCAACAGGGCTGCGTTTCTTCTCAAATGCTTTGCTGTAAATCACGGGTGTCAAACTCAAGCAAGGCCCACAGGCTGGATTCAGCCCATGATGTGGTTGGATTTGGCCCACAATGTGTTCAGATCTGGCCCATGGGGTCATCCTGGAAAATTTAAGAGACCGGCCTGCATCACTTTGGCCTGGAGTACTCATGTCGCTTCGGCCCGGTCTAACCAATGCGAAGAGGAAACATGGCAGCAGTTTGGGAAATGGCGTGAAGCTGGCCACACCCACCCAGTCGGCCACACCCACCCAGTCAGCCATGTCTACCTGCCCCACCCCCCAAGGTCAGCCACAGCTCTGATGCGACTCTCAATGAAATGGAGTTTGACACCCCTGCTGTAGATGTTTCTTTCAGCTTCCCAGTGATCACCACAGTGGTGGGATTCAAAACATTTTACTACCGGTTCCGTGGGTGTGGCTTGGTGGGCGTGGCAGGGGAAGGAGACTGCAAAATCCCCATTCCCTCCTCACCCCACTAACCTGCTTTCCAGCTCCGTTCTCCTGTGCAGGGCAACCAAAGAAGACCCAGCCAATCAGCTGGGGACTCAGGAGGCGGAGCATAGATGGGGGCAGGGCCAGTCAGAGGTGATATTTGCCAGTTCTCTGAACTACTCAACATTTCTGCTACTGGTTCTCCAGAACTGGTCAGAACCTGCTGAATACCACCTCTGGGTCACCAGTTCTTCCTGGGACCAGCAGAGTCTTCTGCCCATGCCTATGTTTACGCCCGGGCAGAGTAGAGAAGAACATCAGCATTTGAGGATCTCTCTCTGAACCCGATGTAGCAGCTTGGTTGTGTTCCTCTATAGGAAGGAGCATCCTCTCTGTAGCCTTTTTTCACTCAAAGCACGATCCGGGCAAAGCACTATAAGACATCTTCAGCAATGCTAGAGAGCAGGGTCCCCAACCACTGGTCCGCGGACCAGTACCGGTCCGTGGAACATTTCCTACCGGGCAGCTGGTTTGCTGGGCCCCGCCATCTTGTTTGACGAGAAAGTGCTTCCCGGGTGAGCTTTTCCCGTTGGAAGCGGCGTTTGGGTCCTGAAGGAATCCTCGCGCCTTAGTTTCATCGAAGGGGGCCGAACAAAACTAGGCGCGAGGATCCTTCAGCACCAAAAGGGGGAGCAGTGACTGTCCTCGAAGCCGTCCCGGCGAAGCCCATCGACAAAGGTACAAAGGAGGAGTTGAAGGTGGCGGGAGCGGGGGCAGGCTGGCTGGCCGGTCGCTGGCTCGCTTTTGCCTTGCCATGCGTGCTGATGCCGGTGCCGGGCCATGGATCATTTGTGATGCGGTGGGCCGTGGCACAAAAAGGTTGGGGGCCACTGCTAGAGAGCACTACTTTTTCAATAGGGGTAGTCCTCGACTTACAACAGTTCACTTAACTGTCAGAAGTTACCACGGCACTGGAAAAAAAAAGTAAATTATGATCCTTTTTCACACTTATGACCGTTGCCGCATCCCCATGGTCACACGATACACATTCGGATGCTTGACAACTGACTCACATTTATGACAGTTTGCAGTGTCCCGGGCTCACGTAATCCCCTTTTGCGACTTTCTGACAAGCAGAGTCACTAGGGAAACCAGATTCATTTAACAAGCGTGTTACGAATTTAACAACCGCAGTGATTCATTTAACAACGGTGGCAAGAAAAGTTGTAAAATGGGACAAAACTCACTGAACAAATTTCTCACTTAGCAATTGTTGGAAGAATTATCCTTCTGGGTTCAGTTCCAAGTGGGGAAATTACACTGGAAACATGGAGGTTGTTTGGAAAGATGGTTTAATGGAGGACAGAACCACATGACTTGGAGCTCCAAAGTGAAAAGGACAATCACATGCTTCAAGATGTTGGGTGAAGGAGAAAAAGGACCAAGAAGCTGAGAGACCCTTAGTTATATAACCTCTGTTGGGCCCCACCTTAATGTTTCCTGTTCCTGTGTAAGAACTGTATCCCATTGGCTGTCAGACTCCCAGTCTTAGCTAACTTTGTAGGCTTTGTCTGGACCACATGGCTTCACCTGAATGCTGGCTGATGCAATCTTCCCAGGCCATGTGGTGAGATGGGTAGAGGGCTTCGTTATGTAGAATACTCTGGCCCAGGCCTTAATGGCCCACCCATTAACAAAGGTGAGGGCGAGCTTCTGCTTCTGAGGTGAGTTTTCTGCTTCGGAGTTTCTACTTCTCTTTTTAGGGGAAATATTCTGCCTTTTTAGTATATCCTAAAATATTTCATTTTCCTAGGAGAGGGGTGGATTTTAACTTCCAACACAACCTAAATTTTGGGCTCAGTTGTGGTCATAATTGGTGGACCACCTGTATGCTAATGAAGGAACAGAGAAAACACCCATCTGTTGCCATCATTTCCCCAAAGAGGGCAGGCAAGGATGACTTTGGGAGACCAGAGGACACTTCAAAAGAAAAAAAAATAGAGAAGATATTCAGACAGACATCCACTTTTCAGTTTTCTGCACTAGAGGGAGCAGGATGCAATCCAATAATAGATGTCCGGAAACCAGCTTCCTGCTGCAGGGGAAAACACAAGCAATAAAAAAAGGGAGATACAGGCATTTTCAGTGTGGTATGGAGAACTGGGCTCTGAATGAAATGTCAAGGCCTCAGCCACATCAAATCTTTGGTTGAATTGCTACTTATGGAAGTCAAATGTTACCGGTAGGCTTGACAGCTTAGCTCAGCAAAGAGAGTCCCTGCTGTCTTCAAATTCACCCCTAAGGATCTGACATCTACAGCTCAGTAACTCCAATTGGAAACATCAGCAGTTTGAAGGAGCAAATAATAATGTGACTCAATCAAAGGCAGGTCCTTATATTTCTATGGTAACTTGGTAGAGGATGAGTCAGTTGTTTAGAATTTTATGGACATATTATAATGTTTAGCTTGCTTTATCCTGAAATGATATGAAAGGAAGACAAGCAGGAATAATTTGGACTCAGGCCCAGCATTCATTTTTTATCTATTTATTTATTTATTTCATTGACACTCTACCTCTTTATTCAAGGGGACTAACAATTCCAACAAAATTCTCAAAAGGTAAAACATTAAAAGTAATACTGAACATTTTCTCCACTGGCAGAAGAGAAAATATAAAAGCCAAGAATCATCATTCTCTTTTAATGACCCCATAATCCTTTACGGGGCGGAGTCTGGGCAACTGGAATGGAGCTAAGTGTTTACTGGCCGGATGCCCTTCCTGTCACCAATGTGGAGGTGTTTTTTTTGCAGCAGATATATTCTGTGTGCTCAGGGAGAGAAATATCTGCCTCCTGATTGTGAGGTGAGAGCGCCATCTCTTAGGCCACCACACCACTCATATAAAAGCCAAGAATGATCTCTATTTATTCCTCTGTCGGTGAAATAAAAGAGCTATGAGAGAGAACACACAGGTTCTCCCTGTATATTGAGCCCCAAAAATTCTATTGTTAAGCGAGTTTTGCCCCATTCTATGACCTTTCTTGCCACAGTTGTTAAGTGAATCACTGCAGTTTTTAATAGCTATTGCTATTCGTCAAGGTTGGGAAAATATTGTCCTAGGAATTTGATTGGCTGGCCAGTTTATGGAAGCAAGGCCAGCTCTAGTCAGTGTCCCTGGGCTATTTCTATTGTTAGGCAAAATGAGCCTCAAAGCTGGGGAAGCCCATTGTAAAGGAGATGGGCTTTTGAAGGCATCAGGATGATTAAGGGTGGGAGACTTGGGTTTCTCTAGGTCAGGGGTCTTCAACCTGCAGCTCTGGAGCCACATGCGGCTCTTTCGGGTCTCTGCTGTGGCTTCCTGTCGGCTGATCCCACCACTGGCTGGCCCCTCCCCTCCCCGTCACTCCTCGCCTGGCCTGAGAAGGTCAGGGTGATGGCGGAGGATGGAGACTCGCTCCCTATTCCAGGGTAGGAGGTGACTGGGTGGGAGTGAGTGACGTCAAGTTGGCCACGCCCACCCAGTCACACTGGTTGTTAAAATTATTGGCTCACCGTGTTTTCTTTTCTGTGGGAAACAGGTCCAAATGGCTCTTTGACTGTTTAAGGTTGCAGACCGCTGCTCTAGGTTGCAAGGCCCTTTGTAGAAGCTGTCCTTGGGATGCACCATGAAGCCAATGAAGAGGCTTCTATTCTGTGGAGTAGATGAGACTGCAGGGTGCTTTGTCTGGGAGGGTCAATTTAGGTCTGATGTGATTAAGAGACAAACAGGAAGCAAACAGAATTGAAAGGGACTTTGAAGGTCTTCTAGTCCACCCCCCTGCTCAAGTAGGAGACCCTATAACAGGGGTGGGCAAACTTTTGGCTCGGGGCCGCATTGACTTTTAAAATTTGACAGACGGGCCGGGTCAGCGCAAGATTTTTGGGAATCCCCCTTCCCCCTCTTCTCCTCCTTCCCCTCCCCTCGGAGGCCCTCTGAGTCAGGAGTTGCTACGCCGGCGCGGCTCAGCGCGGCTCCAGTCCCGCGTTGCCTCAGGAAGGGAAAGGCAAAAAGGAAGAGCCGCGGCGGTGCTTTGCAACGGAGCAGCGGCACCGAGGCTCAGGCTCAGCGGCTCCTGGTTTTGCCTTTTCCTTCCCAAGGCAACACGGGACTGAGCCGCACGGAGCTGCGCCGGCGGTAGCAACTCCTGACAGCCCCAGCCGGACACCTGAGCGGAGCCCGGGAGAAACTGCCTCTTGCTGCTGCCGGATCACCGCCGGTCGCCTCCTCCAAGCAGCCTGCCCGCCCACCGGGCTTCCCTCTGCCGCGTGGCTTGGGGCCAGGCGCAGCGCCCGCGAGTTAAAAGGAAGCCGAAAGTTGCTGGGAAGTTGCTCGGGTGCTGGGAGCAGGCTTTTAAAGTGCCGCCCGAGCAGGACCGCCGAGCCGGGAAACGGGCACCAAGGCAGGGCAAAGCTCCACCAGCAGCGGCCTAGCTTTAGGTGGCTCCAAGCAGCCCGCCCCGCCCGCCGGGTGGAACCCTTCCGCTCCTCGGCAGGAAGACGCTCTAGCCTGCAAGCTTTGCCTTTGCAAAGTTTAAGCCTGGAAGCCCCGGAAAAAAAGGGGATCGGCAGGGACTCACCTTCGGAGAGGTCGCATTCGAAGGTGATTTCAAACTCCCAGCCGAGGCCTTTGCAAATTTCTTTTCTTTCCTACCCTAGATCGCTTCGCACTGTTTTGCAGCTTTGGGGCCATGTGGCACAGGGCAATTACGCCACGCCCAGCGATTTTTTTTGGGGCGGGCCGGATTGGACAGACCAACGGGCCGGATGTGGCCCGCGGGCCGTAGTTTGCCCACCCCTGCCCTATAACATTCCAGATAAAGGTTGTCCAATCTGTTCTTTAAAACCTCCAGTGTTGGAGCATCCACAACTTTTTGAGGCAAGCCATTCCACTGTTTAATTGTTCTCACTATCATGAAATTTCTCCTTATTTATAGATTGCTTGCTTCTCTCCTTGATTAGTTTCTATTCATTGCTTCTTCGTTCTGCCCTCAGGTGTTTTGGAGAATACGTTGACTCCCTGATCTTTGTGGCAGCCCCTGAGATATTGGAATATTCCTATCATGTTACCCCTAGTCCTTCTTTTCATTAAATTAAGACATACCCAATTCCTGCAACCCTTCTTCATTAGGCAAGGAGAGGAAAAGGGGGTACAGCAGTCTCCATGCTATTTGCTACATATATTTGCTCCCCCACATTCCTATCAAGAGCTGTATTTATACTCCACTAAGAATCAAGAGCATGAGGGTTTTACTATTTGGATGGCCCATCTGGCAACTTCCTGGGGGCCTGTAGCTGACCATTGTGGAAAACCCAATACTAATCAAGAAGCAGGTTTGGCATGACCCAGTGGGCTCTTCTTGCGCCCTACTAATAATTTCACAAGACCTCAGGAGTCAATGGAGATGTGCACAGGATAGGTGTCACATCAGGGGTTATTATCCACTGCGCACTGGACCCTCCAGATTTTCGTAATCATTTGTACTGCTGTCATTTTCCAAGGAGCGTGGACTTGCCGGGAGACGTTGACGCATTGATTGAAAATGTCAGCTTGTCATGTTTGCCAAATGAAACATGAACACCACAGAATTACAAAAGGAAAGAAAATGAAGGGATCTGGTCCTATAAATACCAAGGTAAGTCGAGTAACTTTTTTTTAAAAAAAATCTTCGGAGGGACCGAAATAAATTAAACTCGGCTAAGGCAGCATCAATCTCTGCACCATATGCTAATCTATCCCATCCTGATTCTTCCATTGTTGGAATTAAATTCAAGCAGCTGTTGTCACACTAACTGCCCAACAGAGAAAATAGGTACGACTGCAATCTATCTGTCTGTCTGTGTCTACATATGCATATGCATGTGCGTGTGTGTGTACAGTGTTTCCTGAAAAATAAGACCCTGTCTTATATTTTTCCCACCAAAAAAGGCACCAGGTCTTATTTTGGGGGGAATGTCATCCACTGACTAACCTCGCTTGTGCATGTCGCCCCGGCCTCCTTTTCACTGTCGGAGGCCTTCAGGAACTTCTTCTGTGGCCGACAAGGCTTTCCTGAAAGCCTCTGCAGCCGATAACAGAGCTCCAAATTGATCCAGAGCTTTGTTATCAACTACAGAGGCCTTCAGGAAAGCCTTGCCAGCCTTGCCGGCTGCAGAAAAAAATGGTCCGGCAACGCAGGTGTCAAGGTGTGTGAGGCCTGTCCAAAGGTAAGTAGTAGGGCAGATCCAACATCCCCCAATCCCCACCCTAGCTTGATTTTTACCTGTGCATTCTGGAGTGGGTGGGATCTTAATTAGGGCTTATTTTGGGGGTAGGGCTTATATTGGGCGCACATGTAAAAATCAAGCTAGGACTTACTTTTTCAGGGTAGGTCGTATTTTGGGGGAAACTCTCTCTGTGTGTGTGTGTGTGTGTGTGTGTGTGTGTGTACATGTACAGGTGCTGAATGTTATCCTTAATAAGACATACAAATATAGAAACTATATTGTGCTTTGTTTATTTATCACATTTATACGACTGACCATCTCACAAGAAGTGGGCAGCATACAACGATGAATAAATGAATAAATAAATGCTCTTAGTGACCATTGCCAAAAAGGTTGCACAGTCAGATCGATCACATTACCAATAAATGTCATGAATTATGATGGATGATAGGCAAGATCCATTATGGTCATAACCTGAGGATTCCTTTTATTAACTGCAATAACGGAGACTTCTTAGAATGGCACCGCTCTCCTGGCACCGGTCTCATCTGTGTCTTCAGGGTCATCCAAGTAGTGCAAATGTTCCCGTAGTCTGCAATTTTTTTCTCTGGAAATTCACTCCTACTCTCTTTGGAGAGCCATGGCAAGCACCTTTGGGACAACCATGACCCTGGATGACTGAGAATCTCTACAGACTGTTTTTTCTGGATTTCTTCCCACGGTGCTTCCTTCATCTCCTCCAGGGGGGGAGACAAACATGGATTTATCTGTCTGTCTGTCTGTCTATCTACCTACCTACCTGTCTAGCAATAGCACTTAGACTTATACACTGCTTCACAGTGCTTTACAATCCTCTCTGAGTGGTTTTACAGAGTCAGCCTATTGCCCCCAACAATCTGGGTTCTCATTTTACCCACCTCGGAAGAATGGAAGGGTGAGTCAACCTTGAGCCTAGTGGGATTTGAACTGCCAAATTACAGGCAGCCAATAGTCAGCAGCAGTGGCCTGCAATACAGCACTCTAACCATTGCACCACCGAGGCTTGCTCGCTCGCTCACTCACTCACTCACTCACTCACTCACTCACTCACTCACTCACTCTATCTATCTATCTATCTATCTATCTATCTATCTATCTATCTATCTATCTATCTATCTATCTATCTATCTATCTATCTATCTATCTATCTATCTATCTATCTATCTATCTATCTATCTATCTATCTGTCTGTCTGTCTGTCTGTCTGTCTGTCTGTCTGTCTGTCTGCTATCTCTATCTATCTATCTATCTATCTATCTATCTATCTATCTATCTATCTATCTATCTATCTATCTATCTATCTATCTCTATATCTATCTATCTATCTATCTCTATCTATCTATCTATCTATCTATCTATCTATCATCTATCTATCTATCTATCTATCTATATCTATCTATCATCTATCTATCTATCTATCTCTATCTCTCTCTCTCTCTCTCTCTCTCTCTATCTCTATCTATCTATCTATCTATCTATCTATCTATCTATCTATCTATCTATCTATCTATCTATCTATCATCTATCTATCTATCTATCTATCTATCTATCTATCTATCTATCTATCTATCTATCATCTCTCTCTCTCTCTCTCTCTCTCTATCTATCTATCTATCTATCTATCTATCTATCTATCTATCTATCTATCATGCCACCCATCTCCCCTATAAGGTGATTCTGGATAGCAGAGTCCAACATTAATCCAATCCAACCCATAGGCCATGTACTGATTTGGGCACATCAGAATGACAACTATTTAGTATCCTCTGTTAATATCTGATCATGGTGTGGCAATATCTATCATAAGATCAAGGTTAACAGTGGTTATAATTAATTGATCCGAACATAAGAAAATCCCCTTCTTCTTTCCAGGTTAACGGAACATGTTGACCTAAGGAAGACACCAGAGTGTTTTCCTTCCCACTTAATTATTTTCTTCAATGTACGTATCTTTGAGTCAGTGCTGACTCCTCAGGGCTGCCTGGACAAATCCCTGCAGTTTTCTTGGCATGAGTTCGGAAGCAGTTTGCCCTTGCCTCTTTCTTCCTAGGAGCGAGAGAAAGCAACCGTCCAAAAGTCATCAAACTGGCATTGCGTCTAAAGCGGGACTAGAACTCACAATCTGATGATTTCTAGCCCGATTCCTTAAATTGGCTTTCACATTTAAATTTCCGCCAATATATTAGAAAAGGCAAAAAAGGAACCTAGAAATCTAAGTACAGGCTGTCAGGCCCCTGGTGGAGACTGACTCCGAGGGAGAAGAGGAACAGCCGACAGGGATTGGAAGTGTGGCTCCAGAGGTTGTGGAGGAGGCTGGAGAAGGGCAGAGGCCGGCTGGGCAGTCAGAGGAGGACCCAGGCCCATCCCCTCCCCATCCTAGGGCATGCAGGGAGGAGAGGATAAGGGAGAGATGTGGTCTACTTGGGAGGAGAGGGCCTTGATCTTCTTCATGGGCTGCGGCTGTGACAACTGAATAAGAGGACCGACATGCGTATGGGCGAGTGCTGGAAACAAAGTGTGGAAATATCTCTAGTTTATTGTTCCTCTTTGAGTTTGGCGTCCTTCCCAGTGTGTTTTGATATCTCTGGATGTCTTCCGGCCCTTATCTTGCCTGGTTTGTGTTGTCTTTTACTCTTTATAATTTCAATGGCATTTTCTCTTTCTTGTAACTGCTTGTGTGGGAGTTTTTTGTCTTCAGTCAAGGATATTTGAAGCTTGGAAACAAAGTGAAGGAATAAAAGGGGATTTACCTGTTTTTTGTGACTGTGTTTGTTTTGTATCCCACCCTGGGTCATCACACAGGTAGTCCTTGACTTACAATAGTTCACTTAGTGACTATTTGAAGTTACAACTGCACTGAAAAAAAGGAGACTTTTGACTTTGTTTCAGACTTACGACCATTGCATTATCCCCATGGTCACATGATTTACATTTGGATGCTTGACAACTGACTCACATTTATGACGGTTGCAGTGTCCCGGGGTCATGTGATCTCCTTTTGTGACCTTCTGACAAGCAAAGTCAATAGGGAAGCCCAATTTACTTAATGACCTTGTTATTCATTTAAAAACTGCAGTGATTCACTTAACAAATGTGGCAAGAAAATGGAGCAAACCTCACTTAACAATTTTCTCACTTAGCAACATAAACTTTAGGCTCAATTGTGGTTGTAGGTTGAGGACAACCTGTGTACTATAAAGAAGAAATCAGTCACAAGATTGCCAGGAACTTGGAGAAAATAATAAGCATATATTTAAAGTTAAAAGATAAATGATAAAAAGTAGGTTAATATGCATTTTATAAAATCTACAGAAAACTATTTTATATTATTATAATACAAAAGAGCATGTAAAAAGCACCTGGAAGGGAATGCAAGCTTCAATATGCTCTGGATACAAAGCCTTTAGCAAAAGAACACATGGGCATTGAGTACTTCAATTGTATGATAGCAGCAATGGAAAAAAAACTCTTCCAGTTTCTTATAAGTAAATCAAAAGATGTCCCAAAGGTGCTTTCAAAAGACAACTTGACTTTCTTGGGGGTTTTTTAAAATTCAAAATGGATTTATAAAAAAGAGTTGTTCAAGTTCTGAAAAATTTTGTGGGAAGGGTCACAGATAAAATGAAAAGAAATCAAGTTCTAGGACATTATTTGAAGGATTAAAGATTAAGAAGATTGTTAAAAGTAAAAGGAAGGGATATAAAGTTGATTTATTTGAGAACTGGCTATTACTTATGGATTATTTATGAAACCTGTGGCAGGAGCAGGGTAGAAAGAGTGCAACCCTCCTGGTCCTGCTTAATTCCTCAGCTGCCTTTTATAATATAATTGATCACAATGTTCTTTCGGATCATCTCTGGGGATTGAAAATAGGTTGGGTTGAGTTACTGTTTTGCAGTGGTTCGCCTTCCTTCAGGGCATTTTTTTCAGTCAAAAGGGAGAAAAATTGCACCCCATCCTTGCACTGTGGGGTGCCTGAGAACTTTACTTTCTCGCCCCTCCTATGTAATATTGGGAGAAATCTGTTGGCATTCATCATCATCAACAAGATGTTATCCCAGTGTCTGGAGTCTGAGAGAGCCTGGATGAGGAAGAACATATTCCTGTTTATTCTCAGCAAAGCGGAAAATCTATGGATTTGTAAACTAGCTGGAACTACCCGTGTTTCCCCCAAAACAAAACCAGGTCTTAATTTTTGCTCTAGGGCTTTAGGGCCTATTTTCCAGTTAGGTCTTATTTTGAGGGGAAATAAGGTACTAAATACTTCCATCTGGCTGACAATCTTAACTGGGACTTATTTTTTGGATAGGGCTTATAGTACGAGCGGCCTGAAAAATCACGCTAGGGCTTATTTTCCAGTTGGGTCTTATTTGGGGGGAAACAGGGGTAGTTATATTCGTTCTTTTATTTTAGATGGGCATGTTCCTCTGGGCTGAATTGGCTTGTAACTTGGGGAATCTACTAGACTCATAGCTCTTGCTTGAACAGGTGGCAGCTGTGGCTTAGAAGGCCTTTTCTTTATGAATTATGGTCATTCCTGGATCAAGAGGACTGTATACAATTATTTATGATTTGGTCACTTCATTATTATTATTATGCTTACAGTTATTATAATATAGTCCACATGGGACTGCCCTTGAAGATTATTCAGAAGCTACTGTTGGTCCAAAACGGAGCAGCTTGATTAGTTAAGAACATCTTTACAATTCATTTAGTTGAAATGACAGTTGACTTCCAGATACTACAGTATAAGCTGATTGCTGCCTTTAAAAACAACTTTAAAAGCTTTCAAGCTGTTCTTTCGAAAGTGTCTGAACTTCAGTAAAAAATAATGAGCTCCCATCCTGTGGCAGGTCAGTGTTGGGTTTACTGGGAAAGATATTCCTCAGTATGATGGATGTGAAGGTTATGAATATTATTTGCTGTGTATTATGAAATATTTATTGCTTTAATCTTTCTTGTTTGCTTTTTTTGAAGTATAAGTGCCTTGCAGTGGTTAAATAAATATTGACGCTATCCAATGAAGCAATGAAAGTACATTTTGCTCCTATCTTCCTCATAGCCATAACTTAGGTTCAGCTGCCTTTTTGGCCAGTCACAATTGTTTCCATAGATTCATATCCAGCTAAAAGCTAGCCTGTTGTGACACAATTATTGATTTAAAGTTGATACACCTGCCATTTGTAAATCCAAACTGATCCCCTGGCTGCTATGAATGCCTGCTGAGCAGAATCACACTAATGGGATTCTAAGATCCATGGAAATGTGAATTTCAATTAAGGAGCAATTTTCCTTCTGTCTGGGATATCTACTACTGGCTTGGGGACTCGGAGAATTATTTGGCAAATGTAAATTAACTCCTGCTAAACAATTATCTTCTACTCTTGACTCTCTTCATTTTCTCTCAATCTCCCATCTTGATAAATTTGATTTGTAATCTTGTGGGAATTATGTCAACACTGGCTACTTTTGAGTAGCAATTCTGCCCTCTGGTTTCTGATTTCAGAATTGCAATGAAATTCAGTGAGGTGGGCACAGCACAAAGCATTGTGGGGTTGTTCCCTGATACCACCAGATGACATCACTAGGGCTCTTAGAAGAGTGAGGAAAATTCTCACCCTGGTCAGCACTTCTTCACTCTCCTACCATCGGGTAGGAGATATAGAAGCATAGTCAGCCGCACCGACAGGCTGAAGAACAGTTTCTACCCGTGGGCTGTCAGACTCCTGAAAGGAAAATAACTTCATGTCAACATAGTATGACAGACTTGTTGTGCAACAAGTTCACATCAATAAGATTGTGTATTTGTTAGTAGGAATCACTGGGTTAGAGATTTCTGTCTTCACTGTGAGTTGTGTTGGGAGGGGTGCACGAAGGAAGCCAGCCTCATTGTACACATGTTGTACTCTGACAATAAAGGTTGATTGATTGATTGATTGAGTGTAGACTATGCTCAGCGCTTTAGGTACCACCTGAGTGTTATGATTTTAAGGCTTAACGAGATTCGAGAGCCGTTCAAAACTCGGGAATAAGGGAATGAAAATATATCTCCCAAGACGGTCGAGTGGCGGTCTGTAATGGCCGCCTCAAAGAAGCCGGCAGCTGGGTAAGACTGAGCAGGAGGAAGAGAGGAGAAAGTTGTCAAGAGAAAGTTTCTTTGGCTGACCCAGGATTTTAAGAGGCATTTAATCCTGAGAACTATGGTTTTCTGAACAACACTTTGTTTCCAGAGGAGGATTACAAGCGGCAAAATTGAGTGCTGAAAGGGAAAGTTCACTCTCCTTCCTTATGGAATCAACAAATGGCCATTGAGAAACCTGTTGTTTTTTTATAAAAGGTAAAAACTTGGCTTCTTGTTATAAGTGGGAAGGAAGAGGACAAATATATATGTGTGTGTGTGTGTGTGTGTGTGTGTGTGTGTGTGTGTGTGTGTGTATAAAGATTTTGTTGGAGGAGATGCCTTGAAGATCTTGAGACCAGAAATTAATTGCAATAAGGCTTTAAAATATAGATTGGAGGTTTTTTCCTTTCCCTTTGATACCTCCCCAGGAAGAGAAAGTGAGAACTTTGTGTATTGTTTGGACTGATTGACTCTCTCTGGAACTTTGGGGAATTGCTCTAACTTTTGAAACATTTTGGTTGCTTTAAGAAGAAGAATAAAGAATGGCTTTATCTGGTGATGAACTTAGAGAATATGAAGAAAGAAAGGACGCTGTGAAAGAAGCCTTCCTCTTTTAGAAATGGCGCTTGTTAATTATCAAATACAACAACAGATGGAGGAAATGGAAGGAGAAGAAGAAGAAGAAGAAGACGCCATCTTCAATGAATCTAAAAATTTAGTTAAGAGAGAAAGGAGAAAGAAAGGAAGGAAAATGAAGGACTTAAGACTTAAAAATACTTAAGAAAGGAAAAAATAAGATGCAAAACCAACTCAATGTTAATGTTACTGAGCAAAAGGAGAAAGGAATACAACAGAGAGGGGAAGCTAAAGGGGAGGAAAAAAGGTTAGGTGGGATAAGAAAGGAAGGGAAAAGGGAGGGAAAAGCCACAAAGGTATAAAACAAGATGGGAAAAAGGAATTTTGTTTAGGGATAAAGGGTAATGTATAATTTCTTTAAAAAGAAGATTCTGCAAGGTACATAAGATGGTATTGTAGTATTTGTATTAGAAATAGAAAACTAGAATGTTATAAGAATTAACAAAAGATTAAAATATTGAAATGTTTAGTAATGATAGATTTTAAAATTTAATAAAAGATTAAAAGGAATGTTTAAAATATTGAGTTTAATTAAAAGTTTAATTTACTGTTGTTTTGATCTTATTATAAACTCATTATTGTAGCACTTGTTTCTTGAAATAGACAATTGGAAAGTTATAAGATTTAAAATTTAGATTTATTATTTAATTATATTAATTATTATGGACTTATTATTTTCTCTCTTTAGAGGTTAGTAGGTTGAATGTACTAAGCAGAATCAGATTGGGTATTAGGTGTTATTTTAAATATTTTTAGGGGAGGATAGAAAGGCATCATACCTTGATCAGTGATTTCAGGAGAAATTCTTTTTTTTTTACTTGCTGTAGGGAATGAGATAAATGGATAATTTGGAAAGAATGGACAAAAAATATAAATATAATGATTTAAATTAAAATGAATTAAATAAAATAGAAATAAGAAGAGTGAAAAGCGGGAGAAGTTATATAGAAGATATAGAATGGTAAATAAGATAGGTAATGGTATATAAGATGAGCACGAATTTAATTGAAGTCCATACAAAGAGAGGTAATCTGGGGAAAAACTACTTTCTTAAAAGAAGTTTTATATTTTTGTGTTTTGTGTGTCTATGTTTTCTTTGAGAATTAATAAAACCTCGGAGGAATGTTGGATGAGAATAATGTTAAACAAGACAGAGAGGAATGAAGATGATGATTATAAACTGGATAAATATAGAAAATTAATAATAATTAATGAAATTAAATACGAAAAGAGAAATAATGAGAAAATTTGTTAAGAGAAAATATGAAAAGAACTCTCAGCTGTTGATCAATAGCTGGGGATGTCATGCTTCCTCTTCAGTTTTGCATGAAAATAGAAAATCTCTCCACCCTCTCCTTCAAGCAAACAAAAACGGATGGACCACTTCATGGTAGATATAGACGTTAAACAGAGGGGGCAAGACATTGTATTCTGAAGCACTGCAGAGGTGAGAGGCCTAAGGTTTGATCTCTTCCCTGCTACTAACACCAACTGGAACCACCCATTGAAAAAGAGAACCCTGGCCCCAAGTTTCCATTTTCCATAGGTGATCTGGGAGGACAGTAACACCTCACCCATCCTGCCACTAGCACAGGTCATTGACAAGCACGATTAATGCTACTCTAGTATGAATCGTGACCAGCTGTAAGCTGAGGGCATATACCAGTCCAATACCTGATTATTTGTAATGTAAATGATGCTATACTTCATTGGTTAGATGGCCTAGACATTAATATTTGAATATGGATCTTTTTAACATTTGTATTTTATTGGGTAGTCTAGTTGAAATGTTAATTTATATTGCTAGTCCATGTATGATATGCCACCCCCACCATCATCATTTTAGCCACTGTGTATCCGAATGAAGGCCTCTTCCGCATATTTCCAACCAATACGGTCCTGAGCTTTCTTTTGCCAATTAGGCACACAATACTTGCTAATGTCCTCCATCCATCTTGTTTTAGGTCTCTTTCATGGACGCTTTTTATCAAGTGGGATCCATTCTATGACTGCCTTGGTCCACCTGCCACTAGTTCTTCTTGCTTGTCACTTGTATCCTTACAATTTCTATTGACTGTTTCCTAGTATGATTTGATTGCTTATTGTACCCTATGACTATCATTAAGTGTTGTACCTGATGATTCTTGACTCTTGACGAATGTATCTTTTCTTTTATGTACACTGAGAGCATTTGCACCAAGACAAATTCCTTGTGTGTCCAATCACACTTGGCCAATAAAGAATTCTGTTCTGTTCTGTTTTATTCTATTCTATTCTTTCCCTATTCTATTCTTTCCCTATTCTATTCTATTCCTATTCTATTCTATTCTATTCTATTCTATTCTATTCTATTCTATTCTATTCTATTCCTATTCCTATTCCTATTCCTATTCCTATTCCTATTCCTATTCTATTGGACCAGCTTATTTCCATTTCAGTTCTTTTACTCTCTTGATCATATTGCATATTTTCATTTGTTCTCTAATCCACATGCAGGTCTTTCTATCTTGTCTTGTAATGCTGTGCATGATATGGCATACGCTAAATAAATAAATTATTTAGTATTATGCCTTGGCCTGAATCCTGACTGAAAAGGATCCAGAAAATCTGTTTTCTCCAGGGTTCTCTGGAGCTTCAGCCAATCATGTTCTTAACAACATTCCCTAAAGATGGAAAGTTGGGACCGGACCAAATTGTCTGTTCTTAGGGTTTTTGAGAAAGGGATGCACCAGTACTTGTGATAAAACCACCCCTCTCTCAAGGAAACTGATATCACCACTTGCTCTCAATACTGTGTCATCTGCCAAGTAGCCTGTATAAGTCAAAAGGGATATAGCTTTAATAAGCAGGAGAGACTTGGCTCTAATAAATGGATTTACAGTCCAGAGGATCCTCTCCAGGTTTTTTTTTTGAGAATTATATGCTCAAATTCATTCTAGCCAAACCCACAGAACTGGGTTTCAACAGGACTTGCCCAGTCAAATTACATTTTTTAAATTACCATGAAAATCCATGCATCTCTTTTAATGCTAATTTCTCCCAATATGATTTAATAAGCATTCTTAACACGGGAGTTTTCATAATCAGTGTTTGTGAGGATAAGTGATACTGCGTGCATTCTTCATTTTATACATTTAATTGCAAGCTGCAATGCAAAATTAGGAAAACTCTATACATTGGCAGTGGGTTCCAGTTTGCATATATATTCTGGAAGTATATCAAAATGTGAGCTAAAGAAGCTTCTCTGACTTCATTATCTCTGACTTATAAGGAGAGGGAGAGACTGTGGGATGCCTGCAAATGCAGAAACACAATCCCATTTTTATTATATGGGGATTGTGTGGTGAAATATAAAGTTTCTTGGCTTTGGCTCAGGAAATCCCAATATTGATGGGGAGTGAGATATGCACGCCTACTAGAGTTACCTTTTCTGCCTGCAGTATAAAATAGTACAGACTTTAGCTAAGCTCTAACAAATTAACTTGCAGCAAAGAATGGCTCTAATCAGAGTAAAAGCACTGTTGAAAGCCATCAGTTTTCTGGGTGTGGGAGAGATGGTACCTTCATTTGCAAACCTCCCTAATTAAACCAAGAGTTTCTTTCAACTACTACAAAAACAATAAAAAAAGAACTATATAGGTTATCTGAAATCCTCCATTGACACTTAAGGAAAATCTCTCTTCCCCCACCTCAATTCCAATTACGGCAAATCAGACAGGAAAGCAAGATGAGAAACACAATATTCCTGGCAGTTTTATGCAGGATCTACTGCATGGTAGCGGTAAAGAGCGACAGCTGTCATTAAAATAGTCCAAACGACTCAAAGAAGTACAGCGCTGACTGCCTTTTGGACCCCCATTCTGGCTTCCCTAGGAGCAGAATAGGGGCTGTCTTCACTGAGAACTTGGGAAGGGGAAAGAGATGGGGTGAGATACATCTCCCCGACAGCAGCTACTGGCATCAGAAGTCCAATCAAACAGGTGAGAGCGAAGAAGTGCCATCAAAAGAACCATTATTCATCATTTCTCCCCTCCTCAATTCTCTCCCTTTTCCTTATGGGGGCTGGGAAGAGAGGAGACCCACCCTCTGGTTACCCTGGGCGAAAGGGAAGTAGGGAAAAGGAGGGAAGAGGAGGGGTGTGGCCTGCAGTGCACCCAGGGAAGCAAGTCTGCAATCTTCCCCCCACCCACCCACCCGTGCAAGATGGAAGTCACTTCTTGCAATGCTCCTCTCCCTTAAAAATGCTCTGGGGTAGCCTTGAGCTGTGTAGGAAGCTTAGTTTAGGGCATGAAACACATATCCAGTGTGCTCTATAGCAGGGATGGTGAACGAGGGCCATTTTGTAACTTGTGGACTTCAACTCCCAGAATTCCTGAGCCAGCATGGGTCATAAAAGAGCCACGATTGCTCTACAGATCTGTTGAAACTGTATTTTAAACATACTCCCTTCCGCTGAAGAGCTGCAGCACATAAGCTGTTTGAGGGGGAGGCAATGGAGCTGCTATGGGAAGCTTTGAACAGGTGACCCCACTTTCTGGCGTCTGGAGAGCTAGCATTCAAACAGGCCGATTCCCCCTCCTACTCTCCCTGCCACCGGTTGGATAGAGAGATGTCTTTGTGACATGTTGCAGACTGTTCCCTTAAGGTCTTGGCAACTGAAATGGCTCCGGAGAAGGAGAATGGCAGGGTATGCCTGCAGTAAGGCCTCGGGTGGTCAGTAGAAACAGGGCAGACTCCTCTCCTAAGTACTCTTCAGAATATTTTGCCACAGTTTGAGTGCTCGGTATAGATTTTTGCACCAGAAATGAGAAGGGGGGCGGGGGGGGGAGGAGAAAAGCCATTTCTAAAGCACAGCAAGTATGGTAAAAGTTGTCTTCACAGAGGGCTGTTGTGCATTTATCTCCCCAACAAACAGTGTGTGGAGCAATTGTACAGCAAGGCAGGTAGGATGTTTAGATAAGTCCCCTCCCCTTAATCAAATAATGTACCAAGTCACGTGGGACCTGCTTTCTTGAGCTGCTTTCCTCATACAGTCACAAAAAAAAGGGTATTCAGCACATTAGCAAAGCTAGTTGCAAGAATCTTCCCAGTCTCAGAATTGGCTGAGAATCCATAGAACATTTATTGTACAGGTTTAATAAACACATTCATCAATACAGATACTGTGTGTTATATTACAAATCAAACACTCATTCCTATGCTCACAACCATACTATTAATAAGTTCTGAATATCCTTATTTGGGGCATTATGTATATAACAACAGTGGGGAAAATTGCATTTTTGTGGAGGAGACAAATAGCAAAGAGCCAGTCTAAACATATTAAAGAAAACAACTGTACTCGTATACTTACTTTCCCATCTCCAGAACTGCAGAGGAATTAAACGATGCATGCTCTATTTTTCTACTTTACTGTAGTATTTCTTAAAATGTTACAACACAAAACAACTCTTCAGTGGTAGATCCAGGAGGATGCTTGCTGGGATTACTATTTACAATACCCAAATGGGGTTCTTTTCTAGGAACGTTTTACAAGGAAAGTTCCATAGTGGGTGATATATACAAACCCCTTTTAATCAGAATACTCACTGTCAAAAAATAATTGGCAACAGGCCGTGGCATTCTTGGGGACAGGAGTATTGTAATTAGTCAGGGAGTAATTATCAAAGAGATCTAGCCACTTGATCTGAGTTTGGGGAAAGGAACTTTCTGGAGAGGAGCAGGGCCAGAAACAATGGTTGCCCTTAATGCCGGGCCTCTCGTGGAGATTCGGCGTGGGTTGCTGGTTTTCATGGGAAAGGAACAAGAGTTTAGATTTCTTGGCCTTTCTGTCCTGGAGACCGCCTGCCTTTTTCTCACTCAAAACCAAAGGCCTCAAGCTAACACTACCAGATTCCCTCGTTTCCCTACAGGCGTATTCTGCAATGGAGGCTCCTTTTCCTGTTGTATCCTGCTTTACATTAGCTCTGGAATATTTCAAACCGTTTCCTTTCCTGGAGGGGTACATTCTTTTCCTCTGGCTAGACAACCATGGCTTGCCCTGTTTAACTCTGTTTCCTTTACTTTTATTATTCATCTTGGCTGGGATTAGTTCCTCGCTTTTCCCATCACCGGCACGGTTTCGCACAAACCCATTATCCATTTCAGGATGGTTTAGCTGCGAATGTTTTGTAGCGCTGTAGCCTTTTGCTTGGTTGTTTCTCTGGATCACTTTCCTCACCGGAGTAGCTTCATGTGGCTCTTGACTAAAGGACCACTTTCTCTCTTGGCTTTTTGCAAGAAGGCTTGCACTGCAGCAACAAAGCGTTTTGTCAGCACTGGGGCCTCCCAGTGGAATATGGCTCTTCTGCCACGTGTCAAAATTGCCTTTACTTTCTGATCCAGCCTTAGTAGAGATACCTTTGTTTGCAGGAGAGATGTTTAAAACATTCAAGTGGCAACTATAAGATAATTGGTCCAGCAGAGCATCTGGAGAAGTCTGGGAGCTGTTGTCCTTGAGATGATGAGATTCTCTGGGTGCAGAAATGAATGCCTGTAAGTCATTCAGAATTTTGGAAAGCTTCATGTGATCCAATTGTTCACAGATCTTCAAGTGCTGCTGGTTCTGCTGAACTGTAAATTGCTCCAGACTATCTTTGAGTAATTGAAGGCTAGACTTCAGATCTGAGATTTCTGTGTCTTTCTGTGGAAAGGGGTCATAACAGCAGAGAAAACGGTTAAGATGGGTTTAAAAATGCTTTCATTCCAAATACAATACTCTCTCCACTGAAGGGCATTTCAGGCACTGTATTTTCCTTATATAATGTGTGGGAGAAGGAGGTATATTTCTTTTTTATATATATAGGTGAGATATATGAAGAGTTTATTGTTAAGCCTCGAAGCCAAACATGCAGTACCTTCAAAATTCATGAACTGTAACTAACATTTGTGCAACGTTCACTACATCATGAAACAGACAAGTGAATTCTTACTTTGATTTTCCCATATGTCAAAAAAGACACCACCATCCCCAACTTGGGATTTTGTCAAGTTTGAGTTTAATCCAGTATCGTATTGGAGAAGTGTAACTTGTACAAAGCAACAAAGAATGGCACATGTAAGACTTCTGCTCCACAAACTGCCCTGGGCATCGGTTTGCTTCTGGGTTCAATCAAGGGGTTAGTTATGTCTTACAAGACATGTATATGACCAGGCTACCTACATAATGAGCCACAGTGGTGCAGCGGTTAGAGTGCAGTCCTGCAGGCTATTTCTGCTGACTGCCTGCAATTTGGCAGTTCAAATCTCCCCAGGCTCAAATTGACTCAGCCTTCCATCCTTCCAAGTTCGGTAAAATGAGGACCCAGAGTGTTGGTGGGCAATATTCTGACTCTGTAAACTGCTTAGAGAGGGCTGTAACAAAGCACTGTGAAGCGGTATATAAGTCCAAGTGCTATTGCTCTTGTTATAATACATAATCGGCTTCATCCAATTCCTGTACATTGGCCCATTTCACCTGATCAGGCAGCGATGTTGCAGACCTTGTCGGTTAAAGAACTCTGACTGGAGGGGTGTAGGAAGAGATTCTTCCCTGGCATTGCCCCCTACCCTGTGGAATATCCTCCCCTCCCCCCACCCTCACTCTCCTGGCCTTCTGAAAAGGAGTTAAAACATAGCTCTTTGACCTCACATGGAGAACCCATGCGATTGTGGAGCTGCTTGGTGGCATGAGAACCTCCCAACACCTTGATTAAAATGTAACATAATTTTATATATTGTTTTTATACTTTAAGGTTTTATTGTACGCCACCCAGAGTCCCTCTCTGAAGGGGATGGGTGGTTCAGAAATGAGACATAATAAAATCAGATGAAACTGTCTTACATTCTTCTCTCTTACATCCCACCTTGCCCAAAGGGCTCTGCAATTCTTTACAGCAAAGATGGACACCTGGAGAAACCCTGTGATTTTATTGTCTGTAACATGAAGTAATGTAGTTTCATCTGTAAGCTGCCTCTAAACAGTTAAATAATCATAATATTTGTTATAGATGTCAGCTTTCAAAACTTTACCACTGAGGAACCTAAAGTATTAAAAATGTAATTCCTCAATGGTAGTTTTGAAAGCTGACATCCATGAATTTTTTTTATATTTGGGGTCCGTAATAGATTTTCCACACTCCGAGACCCTTATTAACCCATATCAGTTTCTTGGCTGTCTTCAAAGTGCAACTCCAGGGCAAAATATTTTGTTCTGCTAATGAAAGGGAAAATGTTAGTAGAAAGGATATCTTTAGAGAGAGCAGTCGTCTTCTTTGTCTTTAAAAAAAAGTCTCTAACCTAGTTATCTATAAAGTAAGAATTAAGTGATTCAACCAGGCAAAAGAATGTTAATTTATTAAGTCATCAGCATGACACAGATATTAATGAACCAAACCTTAGTATGCTCATAACTTTCCTGATGTATTTGCAAAGCTATTCTTGTTTTCATTAAGTCATATTTTCCCAGCAGACATATGTGGTATAGCTTCTGAGAGCAAGACTTCTTTATAGGCAAATTTGGCATTTAAGCAATCAATCATACATCTTTTAACATTAGGCAGACAATTATATCAAAGCAAAATTGACCTATGTTCATCCAATCAAATAAATTGCAAGGAATATATAAGGTTTTTTTTTTTCCTTTCTCACTAGCTGAACAAAGAATCTACCCACAGGATTAAAGAAAAGTAAGAATTTTCTATTGCTATTCAAAGTTAAATTCTGTAAAATAATTTGTAATGAATGCAGTGTATGATCATGTAATTTTTTTAAAATGTTTTTTATTGACAGGCTGTCAATCATGGCAAACATGCAGCTTTTGGAACTTCAGGTTTTGATTTGCAGAAAGTCTCTAACACCTAAAAAGATTACATGATTATTTCATAACATATGATACTGTAAGCGTAACATAAGGCTACGTCTCTGAAGATAACAACCTGATAAATTCTGAAGAAACAGTGAAGCTCGACAAATTGCAGCCCACTGAAGAACAATTTCCACTTACTTCTTGCAGCCTTTTCTCCATTCCTAGTAATATTTGTCCTGTTTCATTTTTCTCACCAAGAGCATTCAGTAACAATCCATAATGGGACTGAGAGGTTTCTTGCACTAGATAGAGAAATCAATACAAACCACATTATTCTATCACCTGAATGCATGAATTATGTCACTAAATATAGATTGTGAAGTGGATATACATTTAACACAGACAGAGGGCTAGAAAATTTACACAATGTTATTTGCTTTGACATTAAATTAACTAAAATACACTGCTCAAAAAAAATAAAGGGAACACTTAAACAACACAATGTAACTCCAAGTCAATCATACTTCTGTGAAATCAAACTGTCCACTTAGGTAGCAACACTGATTGACAATCAATTTCACATGCTGTTGTGCAAATGGAATAGACAACAGGTGGAAAGCATAGGCAGTTAGCAAGACATCCCCAATAAAGGAGTGGTTCTGCAGGTGGTGACCACAGACCAGTTCTCAGTTCCTATGCTTTCTGGCTGATGGTTTGGTCACTTTTGAATGCTGGCGATGCTTTCACTCCAGTGGTAGCATGAGACGGAGTCTACAACCCACACAACTGGCTCAGGTAGTGCAGCTCATCCAGGATGGCACATCAATGCGAGCTGTGGCAAGAAGGTTTGCTGTGTCTGTCAGCGTAATGTCCAGAGCATGGAAGCGCTACCAGGAGACAGGCCAGTACATCAGGAGACGTGGAGGAGGCCGTAGGAGGGCAACAACCCAGCATCAGGACCACTACCTCCGCCTTTGTGCAAGGAGGGACAGGAGGAGCACTGCCAGAGCCCTGCAAAATGACCTCCAGCGGGCCACAAATGTGCATGTGGCTGCTCAAACGGTCAGAAACAGACTCCATGAGGGTGGTATGAGGGCCTGACGTCCACAGGTGGGGGTTGTGCTTAGAGCTCAACACCGTGCAGGACGTTTGGCATTTGCCAGAGAACACCAAGATTGGCAAATTCACCACTGGCGCCCTGTGCTCTTCACAGATGAAAGCAGGTTCACACTGAGCACATGTGACAGATGTGACAGGGTCTGGAGACGCCGTGGAGAACGTTCTGCTGCCTGCAACATCCTCCAGCATGACCGGTTTGGCAGTGGATCAGTAATGGTGTGGGGTGGCATTTCTTTAGGGGGCCGCACAGCCCTCCATGTGCTCACCAGAGGTAGCCTGACTGCCATTATGTACCAAGATGAGATCCTCAGACCCCTTGTGAGACCATATGCTGGTGCGGTTGGCCCTGGGTTCCTCCTAATGCAAGACAATGCTAGACCTCATGTGGCTGGAGTGCGTCAGCAGTTCCTGCAAGACAAAGGCATTGATGCTATGGACTGGCCCGCCCGTTCCCGACCTGAATCCAATTGAGCACATCTGGGACATCATGTCTCGCTCCATCCACCAATGCCACGTTGCACCAGACTGTCCAGGAGTTGGGGGATGTTTTAGTTCAGGTGTGGGGGGAGATCCCTCAGGAGACCACCCACCACCTCATCAGGAGCATGCCCAGGCATTGTAGGGAGGTCATACAGGTACGTGGAGGCCACACACACTACTGAGCCTCATTTTGACTTGTTTTAAGGATATTACATCAAAGTTGGATCAGCCTGTAGTGTTTTTTTCCACTTTACTTTTGAGTGTAACTCCAAATCCAGACCTCCATGGGTTGCTAAATTTGATTTCCATTGATAATTTTTGTGGGATTTTGTTGTCAGCACATTCAACTATGTAATGAACAAAGTATTTAATAAGAATATTTCATTCATTCAGATCTAGGATGTCTTATTTTTGTGTTCCCTTTATTTTTTTGAGCAGTGTACTTTAAGAACTATATGTTGTCATTTTAATTTGATCTGTGAAGTTATTTTTGTTACAATGATCTGGTAAGGATAATCCTCTCAAAATATTACTTTTTATTATTTTACTGCTACTCAGAATCAACATCCAAAATAATTTTATTCTTCAACCAATTCTGCCTTTCCTCCATACCCTTATTTCTCCATTTCTGTTCTGATCCCACAACTGTGAGTAGTTAAAAACCTCAAACACATTTGATGATGTAGACTAAGATCCACAAAAGCTAATGTGATAATAATTATGTTAATATTGAAAGAGCTATGAGACTCTTGTGATGGCTTTGCACAATGAAAATAGACATTCTAACCAGTTGGTAGCTTTTGTCTTAGCTGTATCCATTTATGGATTATAGACAGAGAAACCAGGCTGTGCTAATTTCTACATATCTGTCTTGAATGCATAATTTACTGTGCCTTTTTGTTCTGTTCCACTCCTGGAGCATGTTCCTGAATATTCAGCTTGGGAGATACTGACATCCACACAGAATCAAAGGAGAATACTTTCCTCGAATAACATTTTGAAATTTGTCTAGCTGAGGTTCTGGAAAGCCTTCCACAATGTATTTATAGCATTTGTTTAATAACTTATATGGCTACCCAGCTTATGTTCAGTAGCCCTGAGCAGCTCACAAAAATAGTAATAAAAACATAAATGGAAACAATAATCCAAGAGCAAAAAAGATCATTCCTGGCAGCCCCCAAAACACCCCTCCGTATATCTACATTACAGTTACTTAGCAACATTCATCCTACAATCCAAAACTTGGAGGAGAGTTCTTCAAAGGGTTAATCCATCAAGGGAGATGTGAGAGATAATAGTTCAGATTTCCAGCAGGGAGGGGCTGCATTCCAGAGGAGCCAAGAGACAACAGCAAAGTTTAGATAGTTTGGTTGGAAGGGGAACAAGACAGCTTCTCCCTAGGAGTTCTCAGAGTATATCATTAATGATGCCAGTGCTACGCTTTAATTTGGCAAGATTTCTGTCTACAGGCGAGGAACAATAAAGGAAACTGCTTTGAAGAAACTCAGTGTGTCTTTCTTGGTTTTTTTGAAGCCTGACATTAATCTTGCCAAACAAAAGCAAACTCCTTGCATCATTAAAGATATAATACTCAGAGGACTCCTAGCAAGGAGCTGTCTTGACAATCTTCCTCCCAATCAAACTATCAAAACTTCGCTGTCTCTTGTTCCTCTGGAATGCAGCCTCTCCTTGCTGAGAATCTAGACTATATTCCACCACAGGGTAAAGTTCACGACCATGGTACAGAGCACTCAATCCAATTCCATCATTCCACATCTACTCTAATGACTAAGGTGAGAATAGAATGGAATGGAATAGAATGAGTTGGAAGGGACCTTGGAGGTCTTCTAGTCCAACCCCCTACTTAGGCAGGAAACCCTACACCACTTCAGACAAATGGTTATCCATTCTCTTCTTAAAAACTTCCAGCGTTGGAGCATTCACGATTTCTGGAGGCAAGTTGTTCCACTGATTATTTGTTCTAACTGTCAGGAAATTCCTCCTCAGTTCTAGGTTGCTTCTCTCCTTGATTAGTTTCCCCCCATTGCTTCTTGTCCTTCCCTCAGGTGCTTTGGAGAATAGCTTGACTCCCTCTTCTTTGTGGCAGCCCCTGAGATACTGGAAGTCACCTCTAGTCCTTCTTTTCATAAGACTAGACATACTCAGTTCCAGCAACCGTTCTTTATATAGGTAGTTGGTGGATAACCCCTGCCATTTGGTACTTGCACCAAGTTGCTTGTTTTATAAAATCTTGCCTGATTGTGGAATATGGATAATATAGTTGAATGGACATGATGGATACTCATGTTCCATTGTGTACCACATTTTAGCTTTTTCAGATCCTAATTTGCTAGAAGACAAATGCATTGTCAATACTATGTTTACCAAGGGAATAGCTTCAATTGTAGCTAACTGAAAAGGATAATTCTGATTTCAATTACTGAATTTGCATTTTCAAATGTGTGGTTTGATTATAATTGGGCGAGACAGACTCCTAGTTCTGGTATGGTCTCATAGTATTCCCCAAGTCATTTAATGAATTGACTATGCTGAGAGAACTGAATAGATGGAATTTATTTTCAGTTTCCCAAGTACTTCTCCAATTTTCTCCCATTTATTCAAATGAATAGCTGATAAAAATTATAAAGTCTATGTTTATAATTCCATCAAGCGCTGTTAAGACAATATGTTTAGGAATTAGCTTGTTTCTGATTTCCTGGCTAAACCTAGAACATCTGAAAGCGAAAATTGTCTTTGATGTACAAAGTAGCAGTCAGTCTCTCCAAAAAGTGGTCCTTTCACACATGTTACAAAACTAGGGAGAATTGCTCAGAGAACAGGCAAGATAAAACAATGAGAAAAAAGAAAAGTAAGGACTTGCCTGTGAATTCAACCTGTATAGTAGGTGAATTATCCTTACAAATCTGCTGAAACCCAAGAGTTTATTTTAGTTGGCTGAGTATAAAGATTGTATTTCGAATTCTGTGTGTGATTGTTGCCTTCCCTTATTTTCACCTTATATCCCATTTTTCCCCAAACAATTCTTCATAACTAGAAATTTGGCTTCATTGGCTTTATAAAATAATTTCTCATTACAGGATTAGTGTATGGTTTGCTAAGTTCTATAATTCTGGGCTTGGGGCAGGAAGATCAAAAATAGTTTGCCTTCTATTTTCCTAACTTTGGGTGAATTTGGAAGTCCTGGGTAAAATCACTAAGAACAGCATGATGGCTGGGGAATTTGGGAAGTTGAAGTCCACAAACCCAAAATTTGGTAATGTTGAGAAACACTGGCCTAGGGTAGGGTATGTCAGGAGTTTCATTTATTTATTTATCAAATTTATCAAAAAGTGAAGTTTGATTGGTGGCAATCTAATCATAATTATCTCTTATTAGAGAATTAAGGGGCGTGCATAAGTGCACCACCGTGCCTCCCGTCCCTCTCCTATTGTCCCTTATTCGTATCTATTTCCTGTATTCTTACTCATGTTTATACTTATACCTATTATCTTGTAAGCAATTGACAAATCAAATAAATAAAAATAAATAAATAAACCCCTGGAAGAAAAAAAAAAACCTTCCACAATGGTTTTAAATTATTTCTCCTCTAGTTTCAAATAATGAAATACGTCAGGCATATTTACAAGAACTTCAGCTTAGGTATTGCTATCTCTGATTATTTTGGTAACAGTTGAGATAAAAATATGCAGTAAGAATAACTGAAGGTAGACTAACCCTGTGAAGTTTAATCCAGATAAAACCAATAAGGACTTGGTAGAAGAAGAAAATCTAGGATGAGGCTACTAGTCAGTTGTAGGTTAAATTGAGTCATCACTATTTCTAACCTTCCTAACACAATAAGCTTATCTGAGAATAGAAGGAGAACCAATTAATATTACCTTGAGCTTTGGGTTAAGAGTGGTTTGAAGTCACTTGAGACAGATACATACACACACACACACACACATCTAGGACTAAAAGCTCTGTCATGGAGTTGATAATTTTGGGATGATCCGTTCTTTCCATTATATTATCCATTTTACATTTTTATCTATCTATACCTTTTCTAGTCATTTGATTCATTTGTACTCATGGGGCTGCTGAATTTTTCCAGTATTTTGCAAAATGTCTAGGCATCTCTTCCCAATCTTGTATTTACACAACAACACTTATTCCTTCAAGATAGCCACCAAGTATCTCTTAAGAGTATTGCACAATTCATCCAATGAATTGAGCTGAATTTATTACCATTTCTCAAAAGGTTACTGTTCTGTACAAGTCAATTTACATACTGTGAGCCCGCGTCGCGATTGGTTAAGGCGCGCGGCGACGGATTGGTCGGCGAGCCGCACTGATTGGTCCGCTGCGAATCCCCGCGATTAGTGGGAACTAATCGCGGGAGATTCAGCGGTGTCGTTGGCGCGACCGCCGCGGCTCGAGAATAAAAAGCCGCAGTTTTTCCCTTCAAGTTTAAGCTGTATCAGGAGCCAATAAAGAGCTGAAACCAAGTCACTGACTCCGAGCTTCCTTTCTCGACGGACACGACACTGGCGACGAAGGTGGGATGCAGAGAATAACCACCGAGCACGTGTCCCGAGGAAGACAAAGGACCGACGAGATGGCCAGCATGACCCCACCAGCACCCTTCAACCCGCTACCGAGGACTGGGAATCGTACGGATAGATTCCTGATGTTCCTCAAAGTAGCAATTTGAAGGATGCGAACGGGCAGAAGAAAAGGGCCGTCTTCCTCACACACTGCGGGCCCGCAGTATTTAAGATGGCCAAAGCCCTCGCGAAGCCAGAGGACGTGAAGGCGATGGACTGGGCCGATCTCGAGCCACTCCTTCGGAACCACTACGCCCCCGCTGTGCCCATCCTCATCCGGCGGGATGAGTTCTATCGCGAAACCAGCGGCAGGGCGAGAGCATTAGCGACTTTATAGCCGCCTTGCGAGACCTAGGGGATGTGCGAGTTCAGGGACCTGGACGATGTCCTCCGAGACCGCGTGGTCCTAGGCCTCAGGGATCAGGCACTAAAAAGTCGACTGATGGCGAAAGGCAACATCGACCTCGGGACGCCCTGGCCGAAGCTTCCGCAGCCGAAGCCACCCGGAAGTCAGCAGCCAGACTTCGGAGGGCAGACAACGGGACCACACTGAAACCCCGAGACAAGCCGACGAGAAACCACCACACACCACGGGGACCTGGACTCCGCCTCCGATACCACGGACGAGGAGGAAGACGTCCACCGACTACAAACAGGATGGGACCGGCGAGATCAACGGGTCGTAAGTCGGGGGAACCAGTGCGCCGGGTGCGGGGGAAACCACTTTCGATCCGAGTGCCGTTTTATCGGCGCGATCTGCCGGCAGTGCAACAAGAAGGGCCACATCGCCCGAGTCTGCCGACTCAAAAGACACACAGCCCCCGCCGGCGAGAACCAAGCAACCGGGGCGAGACGACACCCCCGAGAACCAGAGAGCGCCAAGCCGACTATCGCTGGAACCGAGACAACCGAGGGCGACGGAGCGGGAAGGCCGACAGAGAGAAGAAACCCACCAGACGGTCACCATCGGCATGCCGAAACCACGGATGCCCGGAAGGTCTACGTGGAGGTGAGCATCGAGGCGAACCATGCCGGATGGAGGTAGACTCCGGATCCTACCTCTCCATGGTCGCCTGGAAAGAACTCAAGCGCCTGGTGCCCAACATCCAGAAAAGAGGACTGGAGAACCAGAAACTGATCATCAAGGACTATCAGGGAACCGCATCCCGTCATTGGGACCGGACAGTTCGTGGTGACTTTCAAAAACCGCACCGAAAACTTCCCCTGACTATCGTGGACCGGAACCGACCCAGCCTTTTAGGACTCCAATGGTTCGCGCCACTCGGGATCGAGGTCACGGGAGTAAACCACACCACAGAGGCCGACTGGGAGCAGCAGCTGGCGAGGACTTCCAAGAAGTATTCGACGGCACCTAGGCAAGTACAAAGGGCCCCCTATCTCTTTTAGCCTAGACCCAAATGTCGCCCCCATACGCCTAAAACCCAGACGGTGCCTTTTGCACTCCGGAAGAAAATAGACGAGCAGATTGACAAACTCGTCAAACAGGGGGTTTGCAGCCAATCGACCACGCCCGGTGGGAGACCCCTATAGTCACCCCAGTCAAACCAGATGGGTCAGTAAGGATCTGCGGGGACTATAAGGCCACCCTCAATTGCGCCCTGCAACAAAGCGCCTACCCGTCCCAGTAGTGCAACACCTATTACACTCGCTGGGGGGCAAGGTCTTCAAAGCTCGACCTGGCGCAAGCCTATCAGCAACTGCCGGTCGATGAAGAAACCGCCGAGGCGCAAACAATAGTCACCCACCGGGAGCTTTCGTTGTAACCGACTCCAGTTTGGAGTCAGCGTAGCCCCAGGAATTTTCAGAGCCTCATGGAGAGACTGCTGCGAGGAATCAAGGGGTGGTTCCCTATTTTGACGATGTATTGGTGTCAGCAGCCAACCAGGAGGAACTAGAGGGTCGCCTAAGGGAGGTACTAGAAAAATTCAAAGGGGCCGGGCTAAAGGTGAAGAAAGAGAAATGCCAGCTATACACAGAGCAAGTCGAGTTTCTGGGGTACCTCCTAGACCGACATGGCATCCACCCAACCGGAAGCAAGGTCAAAGCCATAAAGGAAGCCCCCACACCCAAGAACAAAACAGAGCTGCAGGCATTTCTGGGACTGCTAAATTTTTACAATGTGTTCTTGCCCCAAAAGGCGACAGGCGGAGCCTTTGCATAGGCTCCTGGACAGGACGGCCAAATGGACCTGGGGAAACGGGAGGACACCGCATTCAAGAATACCAAAGACCTGCTCACCTCGGATGCCGTTCTCATTCAGTATAATGAGACCCTACCCATCGCCGTCACATGCGACGCCTCACCATTTGGCGTCGGCGCTGTCCTCAGCCATACACTCCCAGACGGAAAAGAAGCACCCATCGCTTTCTTTTCAAGAACACTCAGCAAACCCGAAAGAAACTACAGCCAATTAGATAAGGAGGCACTGGCCATCGTCGCAGCAGTAAAGAAGTTCCACGAGTACCTCTACGGCCGCCGATTCACCCTCATCACGGACCACAAGCCGCTGCTAGGCATCCTGGCGGGGAACAAGGCCACCCCGAACATCCTATCCCCCAGGATGACAAGGTGGTCTGAGTTCCTCGCCGCCTCGACTACCGGCTCACACACAGACCGGGTAAGACGATCTCCCATGCAGACGCGTTGAGCCGCTCACCGCTTCCCGACCTGGCGACGATCCAGCTCCCACGGCGACCACCCTCAGCATAGAGACATTGCCGGACCTACCCATAACCGCGTCAGACATTGCCCGAGAGACTAATAAAGACAAGCGTCTGGCGCGGTATTACATTGGGTAGCAAAGGGATGGCCAGAGAAAGACAGCGATGATGCATTCAGGACATTCGAAACCGGCAAACAGAACTGTCACTACAGAAAGGTTGTTTGTTATGGGGGACAGGGTGGTCATACCGGAAAAACTGCAAGGGAAGGTATTACAATTATTACACGAAGGGCACCCGGGATTGTGAGGACTAAAGCTTTAGCCAGAAGCTATGCTTGGTGGCCAGGTATGGACAAGGAGATCGAGGCCTGGGTAACCAAGTGCTCGCGCTGCCAAGAAACCAGACCAAATCCCCCGCAGCACCAATTTTAGAATGGGAAACGCCCAGGGGACCATGGTCGAGACTCCATATAGACTTTGCCGGGCCCACAAAAGGGAACACATTCCTCATCACGGTGGATGCTTACTCCAACTGGCTGGAGGTAAGCAACATGAAGACCACCACAACAGATGCAGTAACCAAGGTCTTAAACAAACTCTTCGCAACCCACGGTCTCCCGGATGTCATCGTGTCAGACAACGGACCCCAGTTCACCTCGCTGGAATTCGAAAGATTCCTAGCGGAGCGAGGCATACGACACGCACTGACAGCGGCGGCGCATCCGGCGGCCAATGGTAGGGCAGAACGGATGGTTCAATTTACAAAAAGAACCCTCCAAAAGATCGAACACGGGGACATACAAGAAAAAATAAATAAAATGCTCCTAATACAACATATCACCCCTAACACAACGACTAACAAAAGCCCGGCAGAATTACTAATGGGGAGAAAACTAAGGTCACCACTCGACAGACTACACCCCACATACAACCCGGAAAAACCCCGGACTCATCTAGCAAGCACCGGGTTTTTGCACCAGGCGACGCAGTCTATGCAAAAAACCTTACCGGAGACCCATTATGGGTACCGGCAACTATAACCCAACTGACAGGACCCCACTCCTACCGGCTACAGACAACCGACGGACAAACATGGAAACGCCACATCGATCAAATAAGATCAAGAACAAAAAACACAACCGACACGCAACCAAACACAGGCGACACCGATAACACAAACCAAGAGGGGAGGGAAGACACAGAGGATCAAATAGGAAATAACCAGCAATACTCACCAGTCAACAGCCAGCCCGAAGTCTCACCAGGAAGGAACAGCCAGGCCAGCTCAACCAGCCCGGAAAGACCAGGCAGGAGCGGCGAAAGTCGCAGCTCGACCAACCCGGGTAGACCGGGAGGAGCTGCAACAAGAGGCCCAGCGACACCTTCCAGGGGTTCCATCGACAGGGCCAAGAGAAACAGAAGTCCCGACCGAACCGGCCGGGAACCAAACAACAACTAAGCTGCGCAAGTCAAGTAGACAAGTACGAAGCCCCGCCTACCTACGGGACTACGTTCGTAGGACCGAACCAAGAGGGGAGGGGTGTTCTGTACAAGTCAATTTACATACTCGTAGCCCGCGTCGCGATTGGTTAAGGCGCGCGGCGACCGGATTGGTCGAGCGAGCCGCACTGATTGGTCGCTGCGAATCCCCGCGATTAGTGGGAACTAATCGCGGGGAGATTCAGCGGTGTCATTAACGGCGACCGCCGCGGCTCGAGAATAAAAAGCCGCAGTTTTTCCCTTCAAGTTTAAGCTGTATCAGGAGCCAATAAAGAGCTGAAACCAAGTCACTGACTCCGAGCTTCCTTTCTCGACGGACACGACAGTTACTGCTCTCGAGGAATGTGAACAGATAAATAAAACTGCCTTTTAAATTATTACAAAGCTAACATTTTTCATTATTAGTTTTGTAGATCTTACATTGAAGCATAGATCTATCAATGATGTTGTAACTGCTACTGAGCATATTACCTGATCTTATTTAACTTTGTTCAAAAGCTACAGAAAAAGCAGGAGTCTCATTAAAATAAACGGCTAGCTATTATATCTAATATTTCCTTGAATAATTTTTTTCATCTACAGTTAATAATGGATATTACATTATTGCACAAGACTACAACTGAAAACAAGATTATTTTTTTCTTTCTACCCTAAAATGACTACTGCTGAGTAACTGATCCTTTACTAATAGCTCATACAATTTGTTTTGAGCTTATTAGTTTAAGCAGCAGGGGAAGCACTGATGCTTTTAGTCTGGCTTCTAATACTATTTATACAAAATCCATCCATTTTCTGAAATTATTGTATCTGAATATGAGGTCTCATTTTTTATTTTTTTCCTTTAATGAGAATCTTGATTTTTTTTTTTTCAGTTGAAATTCTAGGAAAATTTTCATATAATGTACAGTAATCCAGTAGGAAATCAGTTTAAGAAAATTTGTTTTTTTTTGTTTTTTTTGGTTTTGGGAATTTTTATAATTTTTAAAAATTTTTTTTTTTTTTTTTTTTTTTTTTTTTTTTTTTTTTTTTTTTTTTTTAAAAAAATAATTTTTTTTTTTTTTTTTTTTTTTTTTTTTTTTTTTTTTTTTTTTTTTTTTTTTTCATTTTTAGAAAGTGTTTTTAGAGGGGGTTTTGGGGGTTTTGGTAAGGGGTGGGGGGGGGGTTGGGGGTTTTTTTGTTTTTTTTTTGTTTTTTTAAATTGTATGGGGGGTTTAAGGGAATTTTGTTTGTTTGTTTTTTTTTTTTTTTTTTTTTTTATTTTTTTTGAATTTTTTTTTTTTTTTTTTTTTTTTTTTTTAAAAAATTGTGTTTTTAATTTTTGGGGGAAAATCTATCTATAAATTTTTTTTTAAACCTTTGGTTGTGGTACACGACAAACTACTACTAAAATCTTATGGTATCTCTGGACAACTGCATAACTGGATAGAAGCATTCCTGTCAAACAGACAACAAATGGTCAAAAATTGGAAGCATTCTATCAAATTCTGTACCTGTCAATAGTGGTGTCCCCCAAGGAAGTGTTCTAGGACCAACTCTCTTATTACTCTACATAAATGACCTCTGTGATCATATTAAGAACAACTATGTTCTCTTCGCTGATGATGTAAAGCTATTCAACACCATAGACAATACTGTTACCCTTCAAAAAGACCTCGACTATGTATCAGAATGGTCAAACAAATGGCAACTTCAAATCTCAACAAATAAATGCTCTGTCTTACACATTGGCAAAAAAAATCAGAAAATAAAATACAAGCTGAATAGTCAAGACCTTGTTGATGATCCAAACTCTGTCAAGGACCTTGGAGTACTCATCTCTAATGATCTAAGTGCTAAAGCCCACTGTAACTACATAGCCAAAAAGGCATTAAGAGTTGTTAACCTAATCCTATGTAGCTTTTTCTCTGGTAATTTCATACTAACTAGAGCATACCAATATTCGAATACAGCTCATCAGTCTGGAACCCACATTACATATCTGATATTAACACAGTTGAGAAATTCCAGAAATATTTCACAAGAAGAGTTCTACACTCTTCTACTCGTTGAAGAATACCTTATGCCACCAGACTTGAAATTCTAGACCTAGAAAACCTAGAACTACGCCGCCTTCTGTCCAATCTAAGTATAGTACATAAAATCATACATTGCAATGTCCTACCTGTCAATAAATACTTCAGCTTCAACCATAACAATACAAGAGCACACAATAGATACAAACTCAAGGTTAACTGCACCAAACCTGATTGCAGGAAATACAACTTCAGCAACAGAGTGGTCAATGTCTGGAATACTCTGACTCTGTGGTTTGTTCCCCAAACCCCAAAAACTTTAACCTTAGACTGTCTACTGTTGACCTCACCCCTTTCCTAAGAGGACTGTAGGGGGCGTGCATAAGCGCACCAATGGGCCTACCATCCCTAGCCTATTGTTTCTTTTATTTTTCTTGTATGTATCCATTTCATGTATTCATAATTATGTTTATACTTATACCTAAGCGATTGACAAATCAAATAAATCTAAATCTAAATCTACAGGTGGCCAGCACTAGTGTCTTATAGTATCATAAGACTTATATTATTATATACATGGTGGGAATCTGAGCTGATTAACTAGCAATCCTTCTGTTTCTCCATACTGAACTTAGCTACATATGTTAATTTTTTAAAATACACGTTTTACTGTTATTTTATTCAGGCAGGAAACAAAGCTGTGTCATGAGAACAGTAGAAGAGAAAGAAGGCAGAAATGAGTTTTTTCCAAATATTATGGGCTGGCCCTGGGCAGCTGCAAGATCAAGTACAGCACAGCTCTGCATTTTTTATCTCCTTTTGCCAGTGAATATTTTTTGATATGAATACTTACGGCTAAAAAGGGAGTTTTATATACTTTTTAAAAATGTAGTTAGATTCTTATTTATTTCTTGTGAGATTGATCTGTCTCCCAAAGAGGGGAAAGTAGGGCTGATTTCCATAGCTATATGCTTCAGAGTCAAAAGGCCAGGTGGGACTATAGAGTATTTATTTATTTATGTCTCTCTCATAATTTGCCAGAAAAAAACAACATAGTTTGTGGCAACCCTGTCTCATAAGAAGTACTTATTTATGTATTTATTTGAATTAGTAAGCCACCCAGTTCCAATGCACTCTACATGAGGTAACCCTTGGACAATAATGCCCCAAAGGTGCTTTTTTCAAGAGGCAACTGGACTTTCTGGTTTTTCTTTGAAGACATTTCACTTCTCATCCAAGAAGCTTCTTCAGCTCTGACTGGGTGGTGGGGAATGGAAGGATTTATACTCCTTACAGACAGCTGGTCACTTACATTCTTTCAGCAAGTTGTTGAGGCCACCTGGAGGTTTTTCTATGTTGTCAGGGCTGCCTGAGTAGTGCAAATGGGTATGGAGCCTTCTTGGAACTATTGAAAAAACTGTGTTGTAGACTGGAAAATGCAAATGACCAGCTGCCTGCAAAGAGTATAAATCCTTCCATTTCCCACCACCCAGTCAGAGCTGAGGAAGCTTCTTGGATGAGAAACCAGAAAGTCCAATTGCCTCATGAAAAAAGCACCTTTGGGACACTCATGACCTGGATGACTGAGAATCTCCATAGACACCTTGGACAAGAAGTGATGACAATAAGAAGTATTAACCCAGGGAGGGTGGGCCAGGATCTGAAGATCCATAAGACTTCTGTGAGAAAATGTATGAGACCTCCATTCTTTTACCCTGCTACAATTAGTTTAAATAACTAAGTAGATCTATATGTTTATGATGTTTTTATGGCTGTGAAAAAAAATCAGTTTTTTTTTTTTTTAAAGATTAAGCTATCTATAACATTTTATTATAAGCTCTGGCAGTGAAGAGACATCTTTGCACAGCAACACGGAGTGCTTAAATGTCTTCTGAAGCCTTTATTATAACACTGTTCCTACTGTGCTCATCAATGGTGCATGTCTATGCAATGATTCAATCGCTGAAGAACTGCACAAACACAGAGCCAAAAATAGATAGCAGAACTTGTTTAGCTGGGAATGCATATTCAGCGGAAGCTAAATCGTTGCCTCCTTTATTGGAGGTCATAATCTCAAAACAGTAAAGTTCTATTCATAGCATTTAGGGACTCTGGCTATCTGATGGCATCTGTGAAATCTAACGCACCAGTTTATTCATTGCTGCTTTCCTACTGACCAATATAAATGAATATAAAGAGTTTCTTCCACATTTTTTTTGAAGGGACAATTGCATTCTTAAATATTTTGAAGGAAAACATGAACTACAATCAGAAGGCCAAGACAGTGGGCTTTAAAAGAGAACGCAGTATCTTTCCACGTCTCCATCTTTGTTATTTGGATGATAGCAGGAGTGGGCTGCTACCGGTTCAGGCGAACCAGTATGAACGACGGTCAATTGGCCCTGCTCACCCGCCCCTGCCCTAGTCTGTCCTATATTTCTATGTTTTGCAGCTCAGCTGAGGTGCGGCACAGCGGATTGCTGCTTCTCAGCTGTTTTACTCACCAGTGCTTCAGTAGAAAGTAAGTTTTAGGGCTGTAAATTGGCAGTTTCTAAACACTGTGTGTGCAAAGCACACATAAGCACACAAACCGGTTGTTAAATCAGTAGAATCCCAACCACTGGATGGTAGGAAAATATTTAACCTTTACCAAGTCAAAAAACATATTTATTAGCAGTCTTGCAGAGATGAATCAATGTGACTGGAGAGTGCAATATATTGAAAGTAGTAGATTCATTTTCATTATGCATATAATGTTCTGCTGTGATTTGTGCTTGTGGTAAATGTCAAGTGTGCTTTTCCAGAACTTGGGAGGACTAAAAAGATTAGTCCTGGGATTTGTTCCAAGATAACTACTGAAAAAAAAAAAAAAACGAGGAGGAAGCGTAGGAAGAATTCCAGATGGCCAAGTGAAGGATGCAGGAGTTTTACAGTGAATCACTTTTAGTATATTTACTATCTAAATAGAATGTTTTCTTTGCCAAGTGGTTTATAGCTGTGTGAATGTTCTGGAGAAAACAAAGAACTGCAGTTTCAAGGTAATACCTGATGAGTAAATATAGCTATATAGAAAGCTATGATATATCTCCAAATTCTCCTTCCTAGTATTTTAGATATTTTCATGGTCCTTGCACATCCTACTTTGATTTTCTTTGAAATACTGTACTTGTTCTACTTCTTAGTATCTTGTATTGTTTCTGTAATATTGGCCTTCATCATAATAACTATTCAAATAAGTGTTAAAATATAATATTAATATTACCAATAAGTGAGGTAGCAATCAAAACAGGGCAGAATAAAACATTTATTAAATTATTCATATGGCCTAAACATAGGAAAACAAACAACCTCTCATAGAAAATAAGATTTCACTCACTCCTCGAATGGAAAATCACAGCTCATAAAACCTTCTTTTTTATAGCTACATAGCAGTCATCTGGTAAAACCACAAGTACAGCCTTGCTAGATCAGGTAAGAAGTCCAGCATTCTGTATCACACAATGACCAGCAAAATATGTTTGGGAAGGTGAGAAAAACAAGCAAGTATCAAAATAGTTCTTTTTCAATGCTTCTCCAAACAGCTATTATTTAAGATATTATTTGGGATATCATATACAGGCATCAAGACTGATGGGTATTGCTTGCCCAGTCTTTCAGGAATTTTTCAGCAATCTTCCTTGGTCTAGTGAAGGCACCATCCTACAAACTATGAGTTCCAGTTCCGTCTTAGGCATAAAAGCCAGCTGGGTAATATGGGCCAGTCACTGTCTCCCAACCTCACAGGTTTCTTATTGTGGGGAAAATAGGAGGAGGAATATTATGTATATTTGCTGCCTTGAGTTGTTTATAAAAATAATAAAGGCAGTAAGGATGGATAGATAGATAGATAGATAGATAGATAGATAGATAGATAGATAGATAGATAGATAGATAGATAGATAAACAGACAGACAGACCTAGATATATAGATATACTGTAGCTATAGATAGATACAGATTATGCAGGGAAACCATACCATCAGGAAATATTCCCACAATGGAATGGGTCAGTACAGCAACTCATTTGATTTTATTTTCTGTTGGATACAGAAATATTCCACATACTTACTAGTCTTAGAAATATTTCCCAAATCATTCAAAACAGATTTCAGAGTTTCTTCTAACATACTGAAGGAAGACTGCAACTGGAAAATAAATTAATAATGTTGTTGGCTGATGGGTATTCACTTATTTTATTATGTGTTCTGAGCATTCAATGTTTTCAGCTGAATCAATGGAGAAATTGCAATTGCATTTTGATCACACAGTAGTAAGAAAGACAAAACATCAAAATGTAGTGCAACTTTCCCCCCCTACGTTCACCTTTTGACAATCAAACTTTCTCTTACCTTTTGAAGACTCTCTTTGGTGTTCAAAATAAAAGCATTTAAAAGGTCACTGAAAGAGACATATTGGAAAATTACAAACTTCATATGTACATTAATCAGAAGAAAATGAATAGGAAAGATTAGGAGAATCTCACGAGATTGTGCAATAAACAATAATATGTGGCTTGGAAATGCCTTAATTCCATATTAAAATATTTATGAAACATTCTTTTTTTACAGCCAAATAAATTCCATTAGTAAGAATCCCAAGCTGATGGGTCTTTCTAAAATGCTGGCAGATGGCTAGCACTAAAGCAGAAATGTCAGCAGTTGTATAAATTATTACTTTAACCAGCCAAATTAATTAAATGCAGAATTTAACAAGAAGAGATAAATGGAACCAGTGAGCTTATATACATCTCTATATTTTGCATATACTGATATTTACGTGCATTTTCACATACGCATTTCCCATCTCCAATTCCTCAGAAAGCAGTTTAAATTTGACCCTCAGTCTTTCTAATGTCTATAGATCTGAAAACTTTGAAAACATGCAGGGAATACAATGAAACAAGCAATAAGAAAGTACACAGACATCATTCAATATGTGCCCCCCTCCCAACCTACTACCAATCCTAGAACTTATTTTCAATGCATGCATACGTATTTGTTATACACACATACGTACGTACATACATACATACATACATACACCAGTAAACAGAATGGAAGCTTCCTGGTTGCAAAGACACCATTCCTCTCCCATTAATTTTTTTTTGCAGACAGTAAGGATAAAAGTACAGGATGCAAGTCCTTCTTCAAATAATTTAAGCCATTGTTGCAAGATGCTATCATTCTTTGTAACTATAAAGGCTACTTCAGTGTGGAGTTTCCTATTAGACAATTTCCCATCCAAATTCAGGTGACCTGTTGAATATGCACCCTATATCATAGAATTTGGCATGCAGAAGGGTGTCTTCTTCCACACTGCAATACATTCCCTGGAATCTGAGAGCTGAGCTTGGCCCCCTCACTCTGCACTTGAAAACTGTACAGATGGTCCTTGCTTACCAAACACTTGCTTAGTGACTGTTCAAAGTTACTGTGCTGATGAAACACAAGGCTTATGACTGCTCCTCAAAGTGGCAGCCATCGCAGTGTTCCTGTGATCACATGATTGCCATTTGCAATCTTCACAGTCAGTTCCTGAAAGCAGGTCACAAATTGCACTTAACTACCTGCAGTGTTTCACTTAACAACTGCAGCCGCAACCGATGTCATAAGTCAGTACGGGCAAGTGATATCAAGCTTAACAACCACATTGCTTAACGATGGAATTGCCAATGCCTATTGTGGTGGATAAGTTAAGGCTACCTGAATATCTCTTCCAACAGGTGGATTAAAGTCTATGGAGATTCTCAGTCATCCAGGTCACGATTGTCCCAAAGGTGCTTTTCAAAAATTTTCCTTAATTTTTTTTTTGCTTCTCATCCAAGGAGCTTCCTCAGTTCTAACTGTTCTATTGAGCAGTCCTCTCTCAATAGAGGGGAAGGGATATGACCCACCACCTGTCTCCTGTTTATATAACACTGTCCTTTCAGCAGTCCCAAAAAGGTCCCACACCCATTTGCACTCTGACTCAGGTGACTCGAGAATACAAATTAACCCCCAAGTGGCCTCAACCACTCTCAGAGTCCCAATGGCCAGATGACTGCAAAGAATATAAATCCTTCCATGAATGAGAAGTGAAATGTCTTCAAGGAAAAAAAATCAAGAAAGTCCATTTTCCTTTTGGAAAAGCACCTTTGGGACAAAAGGTGTATTAGTTTATTTTTAGACTCCTGTCTTTTGTTGTTTTTAAAATGTTGTTAGTGGACCATGGTACACACCTGAATAGAAAGGGAGGGATGATATCAAATATAAGAACAAGCATACACACAATACTTTAAGAAACATTAACTATTTTTTGTAGAGCATATATAGTTGTACAGTATTATCTTTAATAGGAGGAAACATTTATTTCCCAGCTTGCAGAAATGTTTGCATACTTATCATATTTTTCCTTGATCTTTTTCTTATTTTCTTCAAATTGCTCCATGACTCCTTTGAATCTTCCAGAAAAATTATTAAAGGAGACATTTTCCTTTTCCTCTTTTCCAAAGAGCTGTGGTTTAGACTGGTATTTGGCAAAAATACTGATATCGTTCTGTTTTTATCAGGAAAAATGAAAGATGTGAGTGTTTAACATAAATTAAGAAAAGGACAAATCAGTGGCATTCAGTCACCACTAAATATACTTTTATGATTGGGTGCACTAGATAGAATTGTATTTTTTTCAAAAATATTTACAACTTCAAGGATCTTATGGTAATGAATATCCAAGGCTAAATTTAATGTACACTAAATACTAAAGGAGCCAGCAGGCAGCCTGCTGGCATCTTTTGTATTTTCTTTAAGATATTCTGGTGAACTGGTAAAGTTCCAGAAAATAGCACAATGCCAAATCCCCTCACTGCCTATTTAAAGGTTGATTTGTAATGAAAAACAGAGGAATCTTGTTGCTTCCATTACAAACTGCATGAAAGTTAATAAAAAATAGAAATAGAAGCTCCCATTTTTCTCCTAATTGCACAAAGGAAAGAAAACAGCATGGGACTCTCTGCAACTTCTTCCTACTCAACTCTGGTGCTAAACTGTGATGTAAATGCAGCCTCTCAAAAGTTCTGATTTGCTACTATGGATTACAATGGCCACTTAAGATATTTCTAAGAAAATAAAAAAATAGATAACAATATTTCTTATGTGAGAAAATAAGATGATTTTTTTTACTGATGATCACAAACATTTTCATTTTAAAAAATCTAGAACTATCCAATAATATTTGCACTACACAATTAAAAAAAAAACCTAATACCCCATTGATCAGTAACATTTTGGCTAGAATCTTGGGTAAATTATAACTCTTATCCTATGTTGCTTTATTGGAATTTTTGTGAGTCTCATATTTAACATCCAGCTTTTGCAGAAAGAATATCACTATGTGAAAAAACAATTACTACCAACCTGCCTTCGATAGAGGACCTGTATACTGCATGAGTCAAAAAGAGGGCTGTGAAAATATTTACACACCCCTCACATCCTGGACATAAACTGTTTCAACTCCGACCCTCAAAACAACACTATAGAGCACTGCACACCAGAACAACTGGACACAAGGACAGAGTTTCCCTGAACACCATCACTCTGCTAAACAAATAATTCCCTCAACACTGTCCAACTATTTACAAAGTCTGCATTACTATTACTGTTAACCCTCTCATCACATCCAGTCCACTTGCAACTGTATGACTGTAACTTTGTCACTTGTATCCTTACAATTTATATTGACTGTTTCCTAGTATGATTTGATTGCTTATTGTACCCTATGAGACTATTATTAAGTGTTGTACCTTATGATTCTTGACTCTTGGGGAATATATCTTTTCTTTTATGTACACTGAGAGCATTTGCACCAAGACAAATTCCTTGTGTGTCCAATCACACTTGGCCAATAAAAGAATTCTATTCTATTCTATTCTAATTTTGATTACTGAGGCTGTGTAATATCATAAGCTACACAATGGACTCACGTCCTGAGAATTCTGTTGTGAACCTTTGTCCTGCCTTTGTGGGATACTAAATTCAGCTGAGGCTGATGCACTCTGTGAATTCTCTGAGCAAAACTGAGAGCCAAAAAGGAACTGAGAATCACTCATACTGTTATGTTCGTTGGGAGCACTGGTCCAGCCAGATGATTTATAGGGCCTGAAAAAGGAAAACAAGGGACATGAACAAATCATATATTTATAAGTTACTGTGGTAATCCATAGCTAGCTAAACAGAGAAATAAGAAAAAAGTTCCCTCTTAGTAAACAAATAATTACATTTATTTATTTTTTTGGCTATGGGTTGTCCTCAACTTACAACAGTTAATAACTGCTTACTGACTGTTCAAAGTTACAACAGCACTGAAAAAAAGTGACTTATGGCACAACCACTGCAGCATTCCCCCATGGTCATGTGATCAAAATTCGGACATTTGGCAACTAACTCATATTTATAACAGTTGCCGTGTCCTTAAGTCATGTGATCACCTTTTGCAACCTTCTGACAAGCCAAGTCAATGGGTGGAAGCCAGAATCACTTAACAACTGTGTTACTAACTTAACAACTGCAGTGATTTATTTGACAACTGTGGCAAGAAAGATCATAAAATGGGACAAAATTCACTTAACAAATGTTTTACATAGCAACAGAAATGTTGGTTTCAATTGTTGTAACAATGGGATTTCCCCATGTATTTCACCAGGAAGCATTGATTGGGGGGGGGGCTCAAAAAATCATCCCCCTCCAAACCATACCAATGGGCTACGAATCTGTTGGTGACGTCTGTTTTCCTCTCCGAATTCAAGAGGACTAACCCTAACCCTAAGTGGGTTTGCCCCCACCAATGGGATTTCCCCATGTATTTCACCAGGAAGTGTAGATGGGGGGCTCGAAAAATCAGCGCCCTCCTAACCATACCGAGGGGCTACAAATCCATTGGCAACGTCCAGTTTGCTCTCCAAATTCAAGGGGACCTAAACCTAATCCTAAGTGGGTTTGCCGTAAAATGAGGATTACCTATATTGTGATTCCTAAATTTACTCCAAATTCATCAATAAAAATGCATTTAATGTTTAGCTATTCTAACATTACTTTCACTAAGGAACTGAAATTGTGAGGCAATCTTCATGCCTTGTCATCTAAAATATCGAACTAATAAGAAATAATTGGCCTACAGCCAATATGTTCACTCCGTAAACTCTTTCGTGTTTTCCACTATCTGTCACCTAAAAATCTCAGTTTGGACTGGTATTCTTCCTCATTGGAAATCCCACAGAGTTTGCAGGGATGAAATTCTGATTTGACCTCACAATTCATGTAATGTTTAAGACATTTCTTTATGTCAACATCTGCTGTCTGCCATCTTATATGCCAATTGTTTTTATTTTTCAGAATCTTTCAGGTAGTGCATGGGTACAAGTCAAACACTGCCATGTTTATTTGATGTCAGCAGCTCTATTCCAACAAGACATACCTTTCTCTTTTTTCATTGCTATTTATAGGAGACTTGAGCATATTGGATTAGAAATACTAGCATATCAGAAAAATGATTGAGAAGCAAATGATTATGGAAATGTAATAAATATGCAAATGTTTCTATAAATATAATAAAATCAAAGTATGAATTCAGCCATATTCCAGATATATGCAAAGCCTTATGCTGCGCGCAAATTACATCTCTAAACAGCAAATGAATACCACCTAACAGAATGTACTTTTCCTGTCTTATACTAATAATGGAGCTTGGTATTTTAAAACAGCAAACCATGCAGAGAAACATCTGCAATAATTTCACATCAAAATGTTTCCTAGTACTGCTTTGATTTATAACATGGGTCATATAAACTCAAAGCGGTATGATACATACAGATATTTGATTTGTGTGTCAACAATACCGATTGATAAAAGGGATAAAATATCATGCTCTGTGTAGTGCATTGTGTAATTTAAATAAACATAAAAGCAAATTTTGCATGTGGAAAAAATAAGTACGCCCCTACCATTACCTCAAATACCTAAAATTAGAATCAGGTGCATCCTATCAGGGGCAAATGATTAGAATATCATTAGAGAGGATCTGGTTGGAACCTGCCTTACTGAAACCTCAGAGATTTATTTTGATTTGCTCTTTGTTGTTGAAGTGTGTGCTATCATCATGCCTAGATTGAAAAAGTTATCTGAGGCCTTCAGGGGGAAAAAAAGATCAGAGATGCCTAAAAGGGACTTAAAAGATTGCCAAATAAATGAACATCAATCATTCTACTGTGCGGAAGATTATCTACAAGTGGAGAAGGTTTCAAATAGTTTTCTCATGAACATCTAGGCAAAGAACAGTATTTTAGAACAATGTGTTCTGGACAGATGAGGCAAAGAGAGGGTTATTTGGCCACAGGACCAGAAGACACATTTGGTGAAAACTACAGATATTCAGAATGATGTCAACCTCAAGAACCTGATGTCTACTGTAAAGCATGGTAATGGAAATGTTATGATTTGGGGTTACTTTGCTGTACCAAGACTTGATGTTTAGTTACTGTCTTATCCCAATAGGATTGGCTCACACCATCCATCCTGGCAGAGAAGACATGTTGTGGACCCTGTCAGTCAAGGATTTTTGGCTGATGGGGTCCAGGAGAAGAGTCTAGTCTACCAAGACTCCTGCCCTTTGGAACACTGTACCCATAAAGGTGAGATCCACACCTGCCCTTCTGACCTTCTGTAAGGGTCTGAAGACCTGGCTCTGCCAGCTGGCCTGGGGCACCACCATTCTGGAGGTGGTTATTGGATTAGGAAAGACCCCACCTTTTCCTATGTGCTTCGTGTTCCCCTACTTCCCACCTTTCAACAGTATTTATTATTGTTTTTATGTATGTATTTTAATACGTGTAAGCTGCCTAGATGTAAGCTGCCTAAATAAATAAAGTATTTAGCATTCAGAATATGTAGAGGCAATCTGATGCCTCAGATTATGCATTTAGCTCATAACTAGCACCAAATTCTCTCATTGTAAAAAAAAAACCTATCCAAATATTAAAATATATGATTTACCTAATTAGTCTCAATAATTTTTTTTTTAAAAAAGAAGGTTTTTCCTTGGGTGGAAGGATAGGGGAAATTTGCTTGTAGAGAAGACATATGCTTGGCCTGGCTTCAGCAACAGCTCAAACATTATAATCTCTGCCCATTTTTTTTTAACATTTGCATCCTCTGGACAGTTTCCCAGCTCTGAAATGGATTGTGTCAGCATGTCTGTGAGAGATTAATCTTTGCCATCAGATAGATTTATCCATGGCACACACACTGCGACAAAATCTGAACTGTACATCTAAACTGAATATACTGTGTCTCACTGCTGCCTGGTTCAACAAGCACAACAATTCAGATATTTTAAGTCAACTGCTACAGTTCACTGTAACTTTCTGGAAAATATGCAAACTACATAAAGGCATCAAAATTAAGCTGGCACGAGATGATCAACACCAAAAAGAGTAGCCATTCTAGACCTTTTTCCCCCCCAGGGTTTGAAAATGACTCTGGATCATTAGTTGGAAAATCAAATGCATCTCACATTCCTAAAGAGAACTTCAGTGCTATCTTCAAAAAGGATAATCCCTTCCTCCCTTTGAGATTTTCTTTATGAGTTTTCTTGAGCTAATGTGCTCATGTGCACTTAGAAAAAAAAAAACTGGAAGTGATTTGGATATGAATCTAATAAGCTTAACACCACCAGAGTTTTATTTAAAAAATCCAAACTCTAATCCTAAATCATAACACATCAAGCAGCATGTGATTTAAATGGTAATCATGTCAGAAATATTAATTGCACTATTTCCATGTTAAATGCTTCTGCTTTACAAGTTCTATTCATTTACCTTTTTTGCATTGTTTATAATTATTTTCTTGTTTTAATTTTCTTCTTCTACCATCATCACAGAAAAGCAAGAGGGCAGGGAATTTGGTACCTACATTGATAGATTTTCAGAGTTTTGCTAATATGATACCCATTCTTCACTTAACTGCATTGCAATTAGCATACTGATTATTCTGATTATAGGATGTTCTATTTTCTTTCTCTCCTTGTCTGTCATGCTTTTTTTAAAAATCCTTTGCATTTTTTGTTCTGGTTAATCTACTGAGAAAAACATGTTTGTTCTTGCTACTAGTTAGATGGAAGATCTATTTCAATGTGATTTGATAAAGAAATAAAGTCTAATCAGAAACTCATACCCAAGCTCATATGCGTGTAAAATATCCTATACTGTTGTATAATGAGTAAATTATATTTTGAGCATCATTATTCATTTCAGTGTGGTCTCCATCAACACTGAAGAGGCCTTTCACATAATAAATTCTGTACTATAAAAAAGCACAAGAGAAATCACAGCAATAAAATGCTAACAAAGCCTCCAGTAATTTAATCTGGCAGTCAAACAATAACTTATGCATATTTTAATATTCCTCCTCCACTAAATATCAGACCAATGTTCCAATCTGAAGAAGGCTGATACTTGCAGAAAAAAATAGCAAACTATATTTTCTCTCAAATGTAGTGGATATATCTGTACATCACAAGAAATACTAGCAGCATCAACTCTATAAGTTCATATTACAGATTTCATTAGTTTATAACCTATTGGCTTCAAAATACATCATCATGTGTTGAATCCTTTGCTTTTAAATTTGAAAATAAGCCAAAGAAATGCTTTTGATGTAAATTCACTGAGGCAACTATGATTTCCTATTCCAAAAGCAAGGATAGTATGTTGTTTTGATCACTGAGAATTATTCAGATCTCATGAAAAAAGTTACAGAACATGAACAAACTACTGTTCTCTTGAGTGTAATATCAGAGACAAACTTATGTATCTACTATTTAATTCTCCACTGTGCCTTTCTAGTCAAAAGTAGTGCCCAAGGCAGTTAACAGAACAAAACAAAAATAGCAAAGCAATTAAATATGCATTTAAGAATGTTTAAAATATATAACATATTTATAAAATAGCACTTAAGCAACTCTGCTGACATATTCATGGATGACTAAGCGGTAACTTTCCTGATTTAAAATTCCTTTACTCCCAAATAGATACATGTATATTTTTTGAAAATACTAGTCATTGCAAGCACCTAAACAGAACTGCCAAATAAAGAGTACTGTACCAGATTCCTATCAATATGAACTATGGAAGATAAAAATGCCTATTATTTCAGTTCTCTGCTTATGACTACTCTGCATCCAACTACCTTTTGTCAGAAACAGGAAGTTACTCCCCCGACAAGAATAGCAAGAATGTTCAAGAATAAATCTGAAAAATGTTGGAAATGTCATCAGACACCTGGCTCATATTACCATATGTGGTGGACATGTACGGACGCTAAAAAATATTGGACTAAAATCCACATTGGTTGGAAAAAATGACAAAAAAGCATATAGATTTGAAACCAGAGATATTTTTATTGGGAATTTTACCTGAAATATATAGTAAAGACTTGAAATATCTGATTGTAAATGTATTAACAGCAGCTAGGATTGTATTTGCTAAAAACTGGAAAAATGAGAAAATACCATCACAGGGGGAAATCATTAAGAAAATATTGGAATGTGCTGAAATGAGTAGATTGATATTTGAAATCAGAGAACAAGATAATAAACAATTTTATAAAATTTGGGATCTATTCTATCAATGGTTAGACAATAAAATATAGTAATGAATTATGTAGATTCTTAGAAAATAATAAATATATAAAGATGTATTCTTTTCTTATTATATCTACAAAATGATTCTAGGATAGATTTGAGATGATAATATGAACTGTCATAAAACAAATTAAGTAAAATATGATTATTTCGTAAAATATGAATGAATAAAAATATAGTCAAATGATTGATTAATAATTACTGTATATACTTGAGTATAAGCCTAGTTTTTCAGCCCATTTTTGTGCTGAAAAATCCCCCTCGCTTATACTCGAGTCAGATCCCTCTGAAAAAATGGTGTGAGGCGCCTCGGCGCAGCGATCTCCAACAGCCGGGAAGGGAAAGGCAAAAGCGTTTGCCTTTCCCTTCCCGAGGCGGCGGGACTGGGGCGCCCGGCGGCAGCGACTCCCAACAGTCCCAGCCGGGAAGGGAAAGGCAAAAGCGCTTGCCTTTCCTTCCCGAGCGGACTGGGGCGCGCCGGCGTAGTGACTCCGACTCAGGGGCCTCCGAGGAGGGAAGAGAGTGACTCCTGCCTCCCGCTGTCATCATCATCTTCTTCTTTGGGTTAGTGAATCAATTAAACCTTTCATGATAGTGAGATCGTTTCCAAATTAATTATTTTTATTTTTGAAATTTACCAGTAGCTGCTGCATTTCCCACCGGCTATACTCGAGTCAATAAGTTTTCCCAGTTTTTTGTGTAAAATTAGGTGCCTCGGCTTATATTCGGGCGACTTATACTCGAGTATATACGGTATATTAATCTATTTAATACTTGATTGAAAATATGAGAATATATACAATGTAATTGTAATTGAAGACTACGAAATGGAAGCACAAAACAATTTGTAAACCAACCGGCACACTGTATGTATATACATGGAAGATGGCTTGATGTTTTTATGTTTTGTTGTTTATGTTTGTTTTAAAAACCAATAAAAAGAAAAAAGAAACAGGAAGTTAGATTAGATAGACTTTAGGATGATCTTTTAAACCAAGTTTAATTGTTTGAGTGAACCTTAGTCACTATATTGGTCAAGTGAGTGTACTACTTAAAGAGAGCAACAATTTGTCCAAATCTTAAACTACAATGTTTGCATGCGCTGTCTCAAAGATTCAATCAGGACATTACAGTGAAATCACAATTTAAATTGTAGAAATGTTCTATATGTATAAACTTTCTATCCCATGGGTGTCAAACTTGTGTCGTAATGTTGTCGTCACGTGATGTTTCACGATTTTTCCTACGTGGGGTTCATGTGACACATCCGGCCAGTGGGCCGCCAGTTTGACATCCCTGTAGTCTATCCCAGCGGTCGACAACCGGTGGGCTGAAGCCCACTGGTGGGCCGTGAGAAAATTTTGGTGGGCTGCAGAGAAATCTCACCCCAAGAGCATCCCCCCAAAGCAATTAATCCAGGCTGTGCAGAAACACAAGGCTGAGCCGCCCACATGGCCCGCAGGAACCCTCCCCACCCACTCACTCCTTACCTGGTAAACTTGTCTGCTAAATTTTTATTTTTCCTTTTTCCGACCATCATCTGTTTTCTGTACCAGGAGATTTAGATTAGCTAGGAAACAGAAAATGGTTGGATTTCTTGTTTTCCAGCTAGTCTTTAGATCTTCGGCTCTGCTTTTAAGTACAGCCAAACTCTTAGGACTGAAGGGTTGCTTGCAAGCAAATTCAGTGCAGACTCACGGCAAGCAAATTTGAGAGACTGAGCTAGCCGATGGCAGATAGATAGATAGATAGATAGATAGATTACTGAATGATTCTGTGAGCAACTCAATCTGCCTACTTTGCCTGATATTGGGTAAAAGTTGCTCTTTTTTAAAAAAAAATTCAATACTTACGTGCATGTGTTGTGAGTTAATTTTGTGAGTTTGCTTGCAAGCAAATTTTATGTGACAGACTGAGCTAGCCGATGGCAGATAGATAGATCTCTGAATGAATCTGTGATTCTGTGAGCAACTCAATCTGCCTGCCTGCTTTGCCTGATTTTGGGTAAAAGTTGCTCTTTTTTATAAAAAAAATCAATATTTATATAAATATTTATAATATTTACATACAAGCCATGCCCAGCCAGTCACATGACCACTAAGCCACACCCACAAATTAGGCCACACCCACAGAACCAGTTAGTGGTCCCTGAGATCTAAAATTATGAGTTTGGTGGTCCCTGAGGTCCAAAAGGTTGGTGACCCCTGGTCTATCCAGTCCTGTTCTCCATTTAAGATTACTTTTAACAAGAATTTGACATAAGGTCCACACTGAACAAATTGTGAGTATTACTGACCACATCTTGTTTTCAACTTAAAAAAACATGGTTTGAAAGTCACGATGTTGAACATTACAAAGTAATACAAATCAATAACAATGGCAGCAATAATCTTCTTACCCCATTTTTGTTGGAGTCATAAATATATCTTTGGTATTCCAAAGATTCAGATTCATCTTTTAGGCTAGTCTGTTAGAAGAAAGATAGAGAAATATGTGAGGCTGGTTATAAATGCTATATTCATCTTTCTATGTATATCATAAAAGCATATGTTTAAAAGGAGGTTCTTAGCCTAATGAGTCCAAGCCTGTGCAGAAATCTCAGTTAATGATTTCAAAGTCCAACATCCATACATTCAGTTAAGGGGTGTCCAGCACTTCTCTGGATAATTAGTTATCCTGTCATTACAGTATTAGGAAATTTCTTCTAACATTCAATCAGAATCCACCAATTTGTAATCTGAATCCATTATTCTAGGGCTTGTATTTTAGAGCAATATAGAATAAATAACTTCTGTACAGGCAAAACTGAATGTGTATTGTTTGTAGCCATATGTCTTTGTGTTTGTGTGTGTGTGTGTGTGTCTGTGTCTGTGTAAAAACTTTGCTGTCTGTTATTCAGTTGAAAACCAATGATTATTCCAGTATTTTTTACAAGTATTATTACCAACCTAAGTATCATCCTATAGCTCTCCATTAATTTCTATTTCTTTAGTTGATATTTATTGCTTTAGTTTTCTTTTTACTTATACATTAAGGAAATTAAATGAATGAACGAGGACTTATTTTTGTTGACCTGTACATTTGGTAAGGTTTGATTTAATATTCTTCAATAAGTCTAGATCAAATGTCTGTTTATTATCAAATCTGGAATAATAATTAATAAATTGCTTCATGATTGCTTTGATTGTAGAGACATATTTGGTTCTATCCCAAATAGAAATAATAGTTCATTTGTTTTTTTCCTTATGCATTTACTAGGCCAACAAATTATTTCAGGTTGCTTTTCTCAAAATATTTCAGTTTAATAAATTCAGTTTCTTGTAAGTCTTGTTTACTTGCATTAACAAGCAATCAATTTTATTGATTGCTTTTATCCTTTGTACTAAATCTAAAATTGGTTTTCTAATTGTTTCTGTTTGTTCAGCAATATACCCTATTCTGTTTCTTATTTGTTTATTTATTTGTTCATATTCTATCCAGTATGGTATTCTAACACTGAAGGTTTAAACTCATAAAAACTCTTCAGTTCCTGATGATACTTCAATCTAATATCCTCTTGTGATAATAAAAGTTCATTAATCTCCTTTTTTTCAATTTGCAAGTTTCTGTATTTAGTCTTAAAGTTATTGGATTATAACCTGGATGGTAGGAGCTTCCAATTTTACATCTATGTTAGTTAACAATGAATTAAAAACTCATATCCTACTCATATCTATTACTGGGTACATTTTATGAATTGAAGAATAATAAATAAACTCTCTCTTCCTAGGATGTTTTTATTTCCATAATATAAATAAGGGAGAGAATTGTGACATATTTAGTGCAGTTCACAAACATTTTGCCAGGATCCATACAGAAAAGACTCTGTATAAAATGAAGTAGTCTAACTAGTAGCAGAAGATATTTATATCCTCCCCCATTATTATTTTTATAAATAACTCAAGGTGGCGGACATAATTAACTTTTATTTCTCCTATTTTCCCCACAAAAACCCTGTCACGTAAGCTGGGGTGAGAGAGAGTGACTTGCCCAGTCATCTTGATGGCTTTCAGGCCTAAGGAATTTCACAGTATCCTGGTTTATAGACCAGTAGCTTAACCACTAAATAGTAAAGCTTATATTTTTCCTTTTCTTGAATATGCCTGGGAGTACATTTGATAAAAAAATAATTATATTTCCAGGTTTTAAAGAAATTCCAGTATTGCCTGTTTTGTCTTGAAATATGTAAATTTTACAAGTATATCATGGCAAGATACTTCTTTATGTTGTCCAAGACAACATACATTTCCTATTCTGTGAAATTTCCTAATATTCAGAGTTTTATCCATATTCAGGTTGCAGACAATTATTGCACTGTTTTCAAGGTGCGTATAGATCTCTCTTTGAGTCTGTACTGTAATTTTTTCAGACATGTCAGATTGATTAGTTTGCAAATCCCCAGATTGTTCGTTCCTCCCTTTTTAAATACAGAGAAAATATTTGACTTCCTCCACTTCTCAAAAATTTCTTGAAAGGAAAAAAATAAAGTTTTAGCGAGATTTTTAAGTTTCTACTGTATCACAGTATGTAGTTAATCTGGCCCTGGAGATTGAAACTCATTAAATTCTCCTTAACAGTGATAGCTGCTAGCTATTTTATATAAAATGCTGCCAGGGATTGTCATACAAGTTATTATTTACATTTGTATCAGAGCATCAGTAGAAAGTAAATTATATTTAAAATGATCCAAGGGAGATGATGCTGAGGGATGATCACTTGCCCAAAGAAGATTACACGCAAGATAGCATTTCTGATTCACAGAAGTTCAGGGAAAAAATTGCTACAGATTGCAATAGCATGCACTCAGTAACAGCATCCCTAAATACTGTTTTTTTAAATCTTGAATTCTATTTATTTATTTTATTTATTTTTATTTATTTGATTTGCCAATTGTTTACAAGATAATAAGTATAAGCGTATACATAGTTGTGAATACATGAAATGGGTACATATAAGAAAAATAAAAGAATAAGAGAAACAATAGGACAGGGACGGTAGGCACGTTGGTGCGCTTATGCACGCCCCCTTAGAACAATATCCACACTTAGACCAATATCCACACTTTCTTGTCAAATCGAGCTCTTTTAGAATATCTGTAACAGCAACAGTCTGCCATATTGCCTCTGTCAGATCCGTGTATCTGTCATTTCTTCAGTGGAAGAAGAAAAGTGGGGGGAGACTGATAAAGAAATCATTCCTTGATGTAACTTGAATACATTCAATCTTATATCGAATTTGTATAACCCACACATGATACAATGGAGAGATGAATCCCAGATGGCCGGAACCTAACACCTCTGAGTGACACAGCCAGGAGATGAGAAGACCATAAAAATTCCAGTGAGATGTATGCTTGGGAAACTGTGAAAAAGATTGTTCCTTCAGAAGGGGTAGGGGTGGAATAAATATACTGGCTTTTGTTTCACAAAATACACATTGAGAGAAGGGGAGGGGTTCTAAACTCCTTTATCTATCCCGGTATGCCTGAGACATTAGACGCTGCTTTTAACCCCTACATGAATTGTCTCATCTCATTCCTTTTTTATACGTTTTGATATGTTTCCACAAGGTCATTCTAGTTGATTGAATGGGAACAGTTCTGTAGCCTGACAGCCTCTTAGAAGTAAAAATAATGCAAAAAAGGATTGTCGTAATGGCACTCAGCACTGAAAATCAGCACAAGAACTGACACACTTGCTTCCTATCATTCCATTAGCAAGTTCAGCTGGAAATATGAAAAGAAAAGTAGCCAAAAAAATGCACTAAAGAAAAAAAGAATGCTACATGGAAAGTTATCAAGATTTCTCATAGTGAATGTATAGCAAATTATAGTTACATTAAGCAGCTTTATATTTTTGGAGTGGAAAATTGCATGCAGTGATTGCAACTTTCATGTACAATGGTACAAATACACCTTTAAAAAATTCCTAGGCTAGACATAATTCTTCTATTCATAGTCTTATTTTTATTCATATTCTCAATTCATACTCTAATTTATATTTTCATTTGCATTTGGTTTTAATTACTGGATCTTGGCAGTGTAGCAAAAAATAAGAGAGGAAGAGAAATTCTATAAAGCATTGAAGTCTGCCTGTCCCTAGAATAAATGACAAATGACACATAGACTGCATAAAAATATTGTGCACTTGGCACTATGGACAGGTTTCCAGTTACTCTCAATTCCACAATGAACTATAAGCTGTCACAGATGCTTTCTCAAATCTATTGTTTTAAGATTAGTAACAAAAGGATGGATAAAAAAAAACTTTTCGAAGCTTTATCAAGCATTTTAAATGTGTGAAAAGTCAATCACATATTCAGTAACCGAGTTATTTCTGAAACTTAAAAAAAAATCATAAAGCAGAGAAATTTCAGGCTATGCTTGTCACACCTAGGATCTTAATTCAAAGTGCTTAGAATAAATCCCGAACCTTGAATATCTTTTTCACTTTTAAATCAAAATCGATATACAGTAATGCCCACAATTTTACTGTCTAATAATGCACTGATAATTTGTATCTAACCAATGGCATCTGTTAAAAGCGTATCTCTGGACAACTGAATAACTGGATAGAAGCATTCCTGTCAAACAGACAACAAATGGTCAAAATTGGGAGCGTCCTATCAAATTCAGTACCTGTCAATAGTGGTGTCCCCCAAGGCAGTGTTCTAGGACCAACTCTCTTCATACTCTACATAAATGACCTCTGTGATCATATTAAGAGCAATTGCGTTCTCTTCGCTGATGATGTAAAGCTGTTCAATACCACAGACAATACTGCTACCCTACAAAAAGATCTTGACTATGTATCAGAATTGTCAAACAAATGGCAACTTCAAATCTCAACAAATAAATGCTCTGTCTTACATATTGGCAAAAAAATCTGAAAATAAAATACAAGCTGAATAGTCAAGATCTTGTTGATGACCCAAGCTCTGTAAAGGACCTTGGAATACTCACCTCTAATGATCTAAGTGCTAGAGCCCACTGCAACTACATAGCCAAAAAGGCATTAAGAGTTGTTAACCTAATCCTACGTAGCTTTTCTCTGGTAATATCACACTACTAACCAGAGCATACAAAACATTTGCTAGACCAATACTCGAATACAGTTCATCAGTCTGGAACCCACATTACGTATCTGATATTAGCACAATTGAGAAAGTCCAGAAATATTTCACAAGAAGAGTTCTCCACTCCTCTACTGTTGTAGAATACCTTATGCCACCAGACTTGAAATTCTAGAACTAGAAAACCTTGAATTACGCCGTCTTCGGTCTGATTTAAGCATGGTATATAAAATCATACATTGCAATGTCCTACCTGTCAATGAATACTTCAGCTTCAACCATAACAACACAAGAGCACACAATAGATACAAACTCAAAGTTAACCGCACCAAACTTGATTGCAGGAAATACGACTTCAGCAATAGAGTGGTCAATGTCTGGAATACTCTACCCAACTCTGTAGTTTCTTCCCCAAACCCCAAAAACTTTAACCTTAGACTGTCTACTATTGACCTCACCCCTTTCCTAAGAGGTCTGTAGGGGGCGTGCATAAGCGCACCAACGTGCCTACCGTCCCTGTCCTATTGTTTCTCTTATTCTTCTTTTATTTTTCTTATATGTACCATTTCATGTATTCACAACTATGTATACACTTATACTTATTATCTTGTAAACAATTGGCAAATCAAATAAATAAATAAAATAAAATAAATAAAGAATGTGGGAATAGAATAGAATAACAGAGTTGGAAGGAACCCTGGAGGTCATATAGTCCAATCCCGCCAACCAGAGTAATAGTATCTTACTCTGAATTAAACGAAACACAGAAGCAATAACTAAAAAAAAGTTTTCAAAAGAATATCCCTATTAATAAAATAATAATAATAACGTTGCAGCAAACAGCTTACGGCACACTCGTTTCATAAACGTGTGCAGTCTCGTACATATTTTTCTCTATACAGGACCTGGAGGAGAAAGGAGACAAGCGAGGAACACACGAGAAGTTACTTTTGCAACCACTGAGGAAATGGCTTCCTATCTTTCATTGCTCTTACTGGTTCTACTGTAGGAGTGTGGCAATTCAGCTCTATTTCTTGAGCAAAAGAGAACTTAACGCGATATCTTAGAGACAACACTGATACGGAGGCCGTCTGAAGGCAATCACGTGTCCCCCGGCCAGGCGCGGGAACTCGCATGCTCGCCTCTTTTCCCTTCGCAAGAACATCCATAGGAGCCGCGCGCGCCGAGACCTATAGTGTGGCGCTTTGTAGGAATCCCACGCGTCAAACCTACCCCTTCCGGGAGTTTCTTTCTTTCTTTCTTTCTTTCTTTCTTTCTTTCTTTCTTTCTTTCTTTCTTTCTTTCTTTCTTTCTTTTTTCTCTCTCTTTTTCTCTCTCTCTTTTCTCTCTTTCTCTTCCTTCCTCCTTCCTTCCTTCCTTCCTTCCTTCCTTCCTTCCTTCATGACACTTTCTCAGAAAGAAAATCTTGTGGGTGAAATAGAAATTTAATACTTTCTTCCACCCAGGAAATGGCAGACTTTTTATTGTTATCTTTCGCAGAGGTGAGAAAGGGCATTCAGGGATGAGCTGGCGTTTCCCCCTCCCATTTCTCCTGCCTCAGAAGCTTTTTTTTTCTCTCTCTCTTTCCGCCATTCTGTTATTATTTCTTGTTGGTTTTCATTTTTTTAATTAGTTGATCAAAATATAAAATACAATAATGCATAGAAAAAAGAAAACAATGGGAAAGTAGGAGAGGGGAAGGGGAAGAGGAAAAAGTGTAGGGTAAAAGGGAAAATATTATGTATTATCATTTATTAAACAAATTATTATAGCGGCCCAACTCAAACATAGGTAACTGGAGGAGGAAGGTTAAAACTTTTTTAAAAATCCACTATTTGTTTATTTAGAAATTTTATATAGCCGTCCACTAGCTCAGAGCAACTCTTAAGTGGCTTACAAATAATAACAACACAGTATAGAAAAATACATATAAAAAAGCAATAATCCCCATACACTATATAATAAAAACTCATTAAAGTCTACCTGTTATTTGTATTAAAAAATGACAAAGAATTGTATAACATTAACTAATATAAAATATTATTTGTTTCACAATCAGATGGCCCAGAGTTGGACTGCAATTCCCTCTCCCTTCAGCCAACTTATCCTCAAATATCAAGCCAGGAAAGGTGGTCCAGCAATCCTACACATTTGCAGGACATCGCAATAAGATTCTATTTTAAAAATTCCATCCCTGAGGTGAATTTTTATTCACTTCAATGCTTGTATACTTTGATGAAATTTATACATGTATATTTTTATTTCCAGCATTTGTTTTAAAGTCAACATACTGTGTTTTTTTTTAAAGCGCTGAAAATCAAATGTGATTGTTTTTTTTTCTGAAATAGCACCATACCTTCAGCAGTTCAGGTCAGTGCACATAATACTCTCCCATTTTTTCTGCATCACAACCTTGTGAGGTAGGTTGGGTTGAGGCAGAGTGACTAGCCCAAAGGTATCCCGTGAACTTCGGTGGCATAATCAGCCCGGGCTCCTTGATCTTTATCTCACGTATGCTAAATATCATTCATTTATATTTTATTTGTCCCATGCTATCGGGTATTTGCGCAAAGTGCCTTCTTGGCATTGTGTCCATTCCACATGCTGTCACTTAGGAAGCCATTATTCTGCCTGCCCAGCATGTTCAGACAGAGTGAGTCCACTCCGTATCCCTTCAGTTATGTTGTTGTCATCTTGTGAGACCAAGGAAGTGTGTCTTTTGTCTTGCTGCCTCTGCTTTCCAAAACAGTATCCCACTTTCCTGGGATCTCAAAAGGCACTTAAGACTGAACAGTGTCCCAAGCCTGGGACTACTGTCTTTGGTAATATATATATTAGCAAACAAATATATTTGTGAGGTCCCTGTCATAATTGTACTGCTTATTTGTCCTGATTGTTTTATTCTGGTTGCCTGTTTGTGTTTTTTAAAACTCTTTTAATAGTTTCTTTTATTTTGTAAGTTGTCTAATGGACTGGGTGACCATAACATTGGATTGGATTGGATTCAGTTGAACTGAACTGTATCGGGAAGGACTGAGACAAAGGACAAAGTGTATTAGGAGATAAGAAGAGACTCTTGCTTTTGTTGCACTCAAAATGCATCAGCTGCTTATATAAATAAATCATTGCACTTTCCTTCATTAGACCATCCTGCAAGATTCATCTCTTATCTTGGCAGAGGTATGTTGAATGTGGTCCCTGCTTGGGTTTTAAATGTGCTGGAATTGTGATAGGATAGGGTACAAAGTTATATCTGATTTGTCTGAAAGAGTGGTAGTCAGAGTGCCATTTGGCATTTTCTATTCACTTCAGCAACAGTGTTTTTAATGTATGCCACATTTTAAAAGTAGAAGGGGGTGTGCGCATGGGACTCTTAATGGAGCATAAAATCTTCATTTCTAGTTCCATTCAGACTTCACTCCATGGTTTTTCTTCCATTCACAATATACGGTAATATACTCTAAGAATCAGAAAGGGAAAAACCTGCTGTAGTGTGGGCACTCCCAGTGAATTAATCAGTTACACCAACAATTAGTCAGTGGGACAGCTTGCTTCCAGGAGTTGTGGATGCTCCATTGCTGGAAGTTTTCAAAACGAGATTGGGCAGCCATTTGCTCAGAATGGTATATGGTCTCCTGCCTGAGCTTGGGGTTGGACTAGAAAACCTCTAAGGTCCCTTCCCAGCTCTGTTATTCTAAATTCTAAGCCAGTATTGGCGAACCATCCTACTTTTGGGGGATTGGTTGAAAACAGGATCTGTGTGTTAACAAACCCTTTATTAACCTTCATTAAAATGTAGGGATTTTCTGTTTGGGGGAATAAATTGGGGATAGGATTGCTTGACTGGGTTCCTAAGGAGTCATGACATCAGTCCTAGCCCTCATACTTTTTGCATAATGCTGTATAAAGTGCTTTGCAGCAGATCTTTTAACAATGGCTGAACAAAGACATTTAATTTAGGCAGCAGACAGCCCCTGATACTTTAGAAGGGCAGAAGCTTTGAGCTGAATTTTGATCCTGAAGACTTTCTATTAAAGAATTTTATACTTGCTATTTAATAACCTCAATTCATTCCACAAAGAACAAAATAAAGACAAAAAAATCACAATTCATTCAAGAGTTTAAAGGATTAAAAAAGGAAAATAGTTCCTATATTGATGTACAATATTGTAACATTCATTAAAGCAGATATTACAAACTTGTTTTCTATACATGTTATAAAATAGAGGAAACAATCTTTTCCCATAATGTATCAGAGAAGGTTAATGTCATTCATTTTCACTGAAATTCCCCTGTGGACTTTTCCCAAACAATATCCAGGCATTCAGATACATACTATAGGGAGTTCTTAGTTCTCATATAATTTCTTTTCACTTAGCAAAAAAAAAAAAAAAGAAGAAGATAATTTTCAAAGTCAGTTAAAAGTTATGATATGTAGTACCTACATTTTATGAACGTGTGATGCTTTACAGCTTGATTCAAACATATAATAGCAATTCAATTTCCATGGCTTATTGGTACGTTTAGAATTGCAATTTTAGGATGTTTGATTACAATCACTTGCCATCTGTAGTTTATAACTTATTGGCTATTTTGTTTATCTTATGATACTATGACATTTTGTATTTATCTCCTATCAGAAATGTTAGTATTTATAATGTATAAATACCATGGGGATTTTACTAATGGAGCAGTTATGGGTGATGATTTTCCCCATCATAACTAATAGGTAAATAATCCATAAACAGACTATTCACAAGGGAAGCCTTGGTTATACAGATGTAATGACGTATTAACAATTAATTGTTCAATATTCTGCTGAAGAACTGAAAAAGCAGATAGAGGGAGTAATATTTCCTTTTTTTCTTCACAATTATAAATTTTATATGTCATCTTTAAAACTTTGTAACTAACATTGCTCAACACTATACTTTTTGCATATAATTTCATGAATACTATTTATAGCATAACCTGAACAGCATGCATTCCCTTTATTCTTTAGTGGTTTAATAATATTACACAAAAACATATTTCTTATACTAATTAGGCACAAAAGAAAACTGACTGTACCATTTCAATGTACTACACTTTCTCCATACAAAAAGTTTTATACAGTGTTCCATTTTAAGTAATCTAAATACAAATTAATATATTATTCACATGTGAAAAATATAATATGAGGGCTGTTTTGTATGGATGCCCTGTATATGGTAGAGTTAAAAAGAAACTGAAAGTATAGTTCAAAAGAGGAGATATTAATTAACGTGAGACCTAATGTTACCTTTCCTGATTTTGCTTCAGATTTGGGATTAGTCAGTCTGCACCTAGAAGTTCATTTCCATGTCTTAAGTGTAAAAACCTAAGTATTGAAATATTTAAGAACAAAAAATCAGAATGTTCATTCTGTTATATAAATCTTGTTCACAAATAATATGACTTGCAGAATTTAGTTTTGTGGCAACTGATATTAGAAAGAACTAATAATTATTTCAATCTCTCCTCCCAAATATTAGAAAATATATTCCTGAAAGTGAAAGAAAACTCGGTTCAAACAAGGAAATTGTATTTTTACTTCTATTTAATCATGTCTCATTCCTAGAGACTGCTTGGACAAATCCTTGCAATTTTCTTAGCAAAGTGTTTCAGAAGTGGTTTGCTATGCCTCCTTCCTCCGGTTCAGAGAAAGTGACTGGCCTAAGATCACCCAGCTGGCTTTGTACAAGCCTTTGTGCTAAGGTAAGACTAGAACTCATGGTCTCCCAGGCTCTAGCCTAGTGCCTTAAACACTACACCAAACTAGCAAGAAATGGTCTACATAGTAAGAAAAATTATAGATTCACATACTTCCTAGACCAAAATCAAATGAAAATATTATGGCTTATTCTAATAAAGAAGTCAAACATTATGGTTTGTACATTAAAATGTATGAATCCTAAAATATACCCAAACACATTCAGACACAAGCTATGTAAGAAACACATTTGCCCCAAATCAATAATAACAATGTTACAAAAACTGTTTTGGGGGTTTTTGCTTGCACGTAATTAATTTTGTATTTGCAACCAAGAAAGCCTGAAATGAATATATTTTATAGGATTTAAATTCTCAATGTTTAAAATCTGCACAAGAAGTTTGAATCATACTACTTTGTAGTGTGTAAGTACATAGTTTACAACTAATTGTAAAGTACATAGCTTACAATATTATGCAATGCATAATGCTATAATGTAGCAGTGGCTTTATATACAAAATTGAGCATGTAAACTCAGGCACTGTGGTATAACATTCTATGTAAATTAGGCACTGTAACTTATTTAATGAATCATAATCTGCTGTGTGTGCATCCAACCTACACTGCATAAATGCTTTTTTCCACTAACTTCTCTATTTCCATGGAAATTTTCTTTTTGTTGTCATAATTTCAACAAAATCCTACAAAGTACATTGTGCTTAACAGTTTCAATTAAATTTGGCATTGGTCTGTATTGTCATTTTCTGCTATTATACAGAAAATATCCAGCTTGAACTTTCTTAAGATTATAAATTGTTTCTGTGGAATGCTGTAAAAATTTGGTTTAAAGGAATTATATACTAACATTAAAAATATTGAAGAAGAAAAAGTCTCTATTGACATTTATGATTGTTAATGCATCATCACAGTCTCCTTTCTTTCTCCTCCAAAATTCAGAGCTTAGAGCTACTATCAGACACTGGCTGTGAAGTTCTTGAAGATATAAAAATTTCATTAGAGGCTATTTCCCTCTGAATTGATTCCCCTCAGGGATCACCATAATGAGCATAGCTGTGGGATACAAGATGTATTTCTAAAACTAAGGTGCTGCAGGAAGTTATAAAGATGTAAAATCAATTTATTTTAGTTAAATTAATTGCTTATAAAACAATGAGAAAAATCACAAAGCCAGTCCATCTCAAAAAGACTTGCATGGCTCACTCAGCATGATTCTTCGAGCAAGAAGTGTTCCAATATCTCAGAGGTTGCCACAAAGAAGAGGAGTCAACCTATTCTCCAAAGCATCTGAGAGCAGGACAACCAAGGAGAAATTTCCTGACAGAATAATTAATCACTTGCCTCCAGAAGTTGTGAATGCTCCAACACTGGAAGTTTTTAAGAAGAGATTGGACAACTATTTGTCTGAATGGTATAGGGTTTCCTGCCTGAGCAGGGGTTGGACTCCTTCCAAATATTCTAGTCTAGTCTAGTCTAGTCTAGTCTTGTCCTGAATATGGTTTCTTGTACTTGTTTAACATTCTTCATTTTTGTCCTTCAGCAAGATTGTGACTTTGTCAGCCCTTGAGATTTCAGAACATTTTATTATGTATAATGCCACTGAACTCACATCTCAGTAATAGATCAAAGCACAAATCTAAATTTATGAACATGTAATATGTAGCCATATCTATATATGCCTGTGAATGTGTTCATCTTTCAAACTTGCTACCCTTAATAACTAACAATTTAATGACAGATGCACCTGCTCCCTTTTAATATTCCAAAAATATAGTATCATCTGTTAAAGTTTAGCTTTCCATATTTTTGTCAACAGCAAATTTTACTGTAGAAATGGTCCTAGTTGCTCTTTTAAAACAGTAATTTTATCTAAAGAAGGTAGATGCAGTCATTGCTAAAGACTTCATGTCATCATAATAAATAAATTTACGGAATAAAACTTTTATTAAATAAAATCTCTGTTAAATCTGTAGGATTAGATTAGATCAGTGTTTCTTAAACTTTTAGGACCGAACCACTTCCCACTTTTAAAAATTACAGAGGCTCCCCAACGTTTTTGTTGTATTAGATATTTATAGAAATTTACTGTATTAAAAATTAAAACATGCATCTGTGACCCATCTTTTTATTTTGGTCCCAGCGCGGTTCAGAGCGAGCATGAGAGGAGACCGCGATGCCTTGCTAAAGAGCCAGAAAGCAGCAAGGGCGCCAGGTGGAAAGGACAGGGTCGCGATCACACGGAGATGCCCAAAGCGCTGGAGCGCACATAACTCAAAGGCGGCGCACGCAGTTGGCTTGGGGACTACAAGGCAGCATCTGGCTCTTGTCCCGGGCGCTGCCTCTAGGCTGCTTCCAGAGCTACGGGACGCTCCTCCGTTGCCTACCAGCCCTTCTTCCTTGGGCTCCCTGCCGTGGGGGTACACCCACTTTCTCCTGCAAATTACGCCGCAACTCTTCTCTCCCTTTCCTCTCGCTCCAAAAGATCACGATCGTATCCCGCCGATTCGGGCTTCCAGCCACGTTGTGATCCACTAGTGAGGTTGCCATCTCGGATGGAGGCATCGCAGTCTCCTCTCTTGTTCGCTCTGAACTTCGCTGGACCAAAATAAAAGATCGCCGTGCATAGTTTGGAGCTGCCACTTCCGCTTTGGAGCTCCAAATGGCGGCGGCACTCAAACACGGAAGCGGCAGCTCCAAACGTGGCAGCGGAATGGGCAGAAAGGAAAGCAACAGCGGCGGTGCCAAAGGTGTCTGCAGCAAAGGTGGGAGTAGGGAGCTCTCTGTGCTTGGCCATGATCGCCCGCTAGAGCGGCTGTTGGCGAGGATGCAAGGGGGAATTAAGTCACCCCCGAAAAGACGGCTCAGCCGTTTTTTCGGGCTCAAAAAAAAAATAAGGCCCGGCCTTATTATGTGAGAAACACGGTACTTCCTAGACCAAAATCAAATGAAAATATTATGGCTTATTCTAATAAAGAAGTCAAACATTATGGTTTGTACATTAAAATGTATGAATCCTAAAATATACCCAAACACATTCAGACACAAGCTATGTAAGAAACACATTTGCCCCAAATCAATAATAACAATGTTACAAAAACTGTTTTGGGGTTTTTTGCTTGCACATAATTAATTTTGTATTTGCAACCAAGAAAGCCTGAAATTAATATATTTTATAGGATTTAGATTCTCAATGTTTAAAATCTGCACAAGAGGTTTGAATCATACTACTTTGTAGTGTGTAAGTACATAGTTTACAACTAATTGTAAAGTACATAGCTTACAATATTATGCAATGCATAATGCTATAATGTAGCAGTGGCTTTATATACAAAATTGAGCATGTAAACTCAGGCACTGTGATAGAACATTCTGTGTAAATTAGGCATTGTAACTTATTTAATGAATCATAATCTGCTGTGTGTGCATCCAACCTACACTGCATAAATGCTTTTTTTCCACTAACTTCTCTATTTCCATGGAAATTTTCTTTTTTGTTGTCATAATTTCAACAAAATCCTACAAAGTACATTGTGCTTAACAGTTTCAATTAAATTTGGCATTGGTCTGTATTGTCATTTTCTGCTATTATACAGAAAATATCCAGCTTGAACTTTCTTAAGATTGTAAATTGTTTCTGTGGAATGCTGTAAAAATTTGGTTTAAAGGAATTATATACTAACATTAAAAATATTGAAGAAGAAAAAAGTCTCTATTGACATTTATGATTGTTAATGCATCATCACAGACTCCTTTCTTTCTCCTCCAAAATTCAGAGCTTAGGGCTACTGTCAGACACTGGCTGTGAAGTTCTTGAAGATATAAAAATTTCATTAGAGGCTATTTCCCTCTGAATTGATTCCCCTCAGGGATCACCATAATGAGCATAGCTGTGGGATACAAGATGTATTTCTAAAACTAAGGTGCTGCAGGAAGTTATAAAGATGTAAAATCAATTTATTTTAGTTAAATTAATTGCATATAAAACAATGAGAAAAATCACAAAGCCAGTCCATCTCAAAAGACTTGCATGGCTCACTCAGCATGATTCTTCGAGCAAGAACTGTTCCAATATCTCAGAGGTTGCCACAAAGAAGAGGGAGTCAACCTATTCTCCAAAGCATCTGAGAGCAGGACAACCAAGGAGAAATTTCCTGACAGAATAATTAATCACTTGCCTCCAGAAGTTGTGAATGCTCCAACACTGGAAGTTTTTAAGAAGAGATTGGACAACTATTTGTCTGAATGGTATAGGGTTTCCTGCCTGAGCAGGGGTTGGACTCCCCTCCAAATATTCTAGTCTAGTCTAGTCTAGTCTAGACTTGTCCTGAATATGGTTTCTTGTACTTGTTTAACATTCTTCATTTTTGTCCTTCAGCAAGATTGTGACTTTGTCAGCCCTTGAGATTTCAGAACATTTTATTATGTATAATGCCACTGAACTTCACATCTCAGTAATAGATCAAAGCACAAATCTAAATTTATGAACATGTAATATGTAGCCATATCTATATATGCCTGTGAATGTGTTCATCTTTCAAACTTGCTACCCTTAATAACTAACAATTTAATGACAGATGCACCCTGCTCCCTTTTAATATTCCAAAAATGGAGTATCATCTGTTAAAGTTTAGCTTTCCATATTTTTTGTCAACAGCAAATTTTACTGTAGAAATGGTCCTAGTTGCTCTTTTTTAAAACAGTAATTTTATCTACAGAAGGTAGATGCAGTCATTGCTAAAGACTTCATGTCATCATAATAAATTTACGGAATAAAACTTTTATTAAATAAAACCTCTGTTAAATCTGTAGGATTAGATTAGATCAGTGTTTCTAAAATTTTTGGGCCGAACCACTTCCCACTTTTAAAAATTTTGGCAACCCCTGAGAGGGTCTTTGAGACCACACTTTAAGAAACAGTTAAACTACTGTTAGACTACTTTATTCTAGTTAACTGGGATTGGCAACTTGTAAACATTTCTGATTTTCCTAGACTATTTTGTATTCTTCCAACTCAAAGCCATTTTTTAAAATTTTGTTTGCATTACAGATATAGTGACCCCATGTCCTTTATTATAAAAGACAGTCCTTTCTGGTAAGAAAACTCTCTTTTAGATTTATTAATTTTTCAAAACCTGGTTTAACTTTTCTGATCCTGCAATGCTTATTATACAAATGGTACTACTTCATGCCCAATCTTTCACATTCATGGAAAAATATGGAAATGGATTTTTTTTTTTAAAAAAAAAAAAAAAACCTTTACACCTGCTGTTTGATTTTGGATATATTTATTAGAATATGTATTTGTGTAAAGTATTTCCCGGTTTTGCTCTTGAATTTTCCACTGCAAACCAAACTATAATTATAAACAATTGAAATTTATCCTTATGATGCTTTTTCAGATTTGTCCCCTTTTCAGATTTCTCTGTGATTTCCGAGAAAATATCATCACTATAACTAAACTATAGACCCCACATATGTTCTACCATCACACTCACACACCTGTGTGTGGACACACACACACACACACACACACCTGTGGCAAAGGACTAGTAACCAACAAGTGTTTACATTCTTAGATAAGGTTCTTCCAAGATGAAAGGACTCCCAGGCGCCACTGAATGTCTTGGCCTTGTTCGAACAATCTAACTGCTTTCCTCACAAAATGGTTGCTTAGCAACTACATAAACATGGAGGGTTCTAGTCCCTGTCACAGCCAGCTTCAGGTGACTGCTGTAAAAGCAGAAGGGACTGGCTGCTTTTAGGAGGCTCCCCTCCAACTGTGAGGGGATGCCAAGTCCTATTGTAGGGACATGGGTAAGCTCAACCATTGTGATGAGTGTGGTTTGTGGCTATACGTAGGGCCCCATCAGCAATTGCTTTCTACTTTCAAAGAGCAAAGAAGCACCTGCAAATATCCCCCTTTGATCTGGAAACTCTTTGCCTTAAAAACCTGAGGCACAGAAAGGCTGTGACCGGATCTGACCAGCCTCAAGTTTCCAGTCCTTAAGAGAATTGCAGGGTCCAAAATTCAACAGCCAATGGATGAGGCTTTCTTTTTGTGCTCATAGAGAAGGTAGATCAGTAACTGTATTAAGCTTCAGAGGGACTTGATTCACTGATTTGGTATATTTTTTAAAAAACCCTTAAAATTACAAACTTTGCCCTGCCTGCCATGGCGATCGATGCTCCCCCCTCAAGAAACCTTAGTGGGGAAAAAGTTGCTAAAGAGAATATTTCATACTTGTTATTGTTTCTTCATTTGAGAATTGAATCTTGGCCTGCTGTATCACAAATAAAGCTTTGCACATTAGTGTCACTGAACCAGGGCACGAAAGTGCCTAAGGGATGACACGACTCAGCTGTTGAGGTTAATTTGGTCTTGCAACAAATCAACCCAGTTCCAAATGGCAGGGATGAGGGCAGCTAGGTGACCCACTTTCACTTCTCTCTCCCCTGATAATTAAATGGTAGCCTTGTTTATATTGTGGGACGGTAAGGGATGATTTTAGGCTGGTGTTTCACTGCAGAAGAGGACAGAAATGACGAGGGTCGATTTGATCCAAATCCTTACAATTATCTCTGTACTGGGTCAGTCTTGAGCTAGCATCCTATGCATTCACACCTCTTTTTTCCTATTTCTGTTGCTACCTCTCTCCCCACAGTCTCACCGCTGGGCCCCTCTCCGCTTTCCTCAAAAGAAAATGATTAGGGAATAAGCCCTGTTGTTGCCTGGCAACCACAGCATGTTCATCTCAGGCAGAAAACAGGAGCCGACTTAGGCCAATGATAAAAATGACAATTGCCTTCCTGCCTCCCCCATAACCGTACATGGTCTACTTGTCTTCACTAATATACAGTGTATTACTGTATTGCAAACTTCCACCAAACCTCACCCCTCCATTCTTTATAACAATTCTCCAGGCTGTTAACAGTTGAGCAGACAGCTAGGAATTCTCATCTGACCATTTAGAAGGCTACTAGATGTTTCTTTTTCTTGATTCTGATTTCTTAGCCTTTATTTTCCATTAGAGCTGCCATTCTTTTCCCTCTTAAGATTTTGAGCAACTGAATACCACACCAACTAAGTGCCGTGCAGGAAGATTTCTACTGTAGTGTGTTCCAAGGAAGAAGTGAAAGATGAGTTACAGAACAGGCAAATATGGATTTTACATATTTATTTTACCATTCTAGCAACTGAGCCCTTAACTTTTAATTTTTGGGGTACTACTTAAGGAGGGTATGTTTCATTTTAATTAATTTTATTTTAAAAAATTATAATTACAAAATAAGAACTAATGCAAACCAAAAAAGAAAAAAAAGAAAAAAACAGAAACTACTGAAAAAATAGACATAAAAATAGAAAATATTGAAAAAAGATTGTAGAAAAGAAATACATAAAGAAATTATTTACCCATTCTTTGTAATTACAAATAATTTTAGTAACTTATCACCTTTTAATATACAACAAATGATTTCTTCTTCCCTTATCCCAACTCTTAGCTATAAACAGATCCTTAAAGCTTCATCATTCAGTCCTGATCAGCAAAAGACCATTGTTACCAGACATAACCGCATATATCTATTGAAATATACCTATTTTAAGCTTGATCAGATAAACTAACTTTATATTCCTTACTTTTAACAATCTTGGTCACAAGTCCCTTCAAATAATGTCCTAGAACTTTATTTCTTTTAATTTTTTTCTTTATTTCTTCTCACAAAATTCTTCACTGTTTCAGCAAGACTATTTTGGAAATATAATGTAGGAAAATTATCCAGGTCACTCTCTTCATTTGTTATTTGTACAGTATGTCCATTTTAATTATTAAGACATCAACTTGTTTCTTTTGCATGCTCAATCTTTTTCAGTCTTTTTCCATGTCATTCTTGTAGCCTGTTATTTTTACATCTACTTTGAGATCAGCCTCAGTCTTATATAAAACTTTCATAACATCTTTTAAATACAGTCTTCAAACACAGTCTTTAGAATACACTCTATAGACTGTACACACTCTATAAAGACAAATGCCCTTAAAATTAACTTCCAGGTCCATTGTTGAAAAATATACTTTAGTGCGTCCATTGTTCATTCTGTATTAGTAAAGAATCCTTGACTTAAGATCATTGGAGCCTGGAATTTCCATTGTCAGTCATGATGGTCGAAAGTCAAAGCACCCGTGTGAGCTGATTTACAACTTTTTGTGGTGATCATTAAGTGAATAAAATGGTCATTAAGTGAATTCAGTATTTGTTAAAGCAACACAGCAGTAGTTAAGTGAACACAGTGATCATTAAGCGAAGCCATTAATTCCTATGGTCTTTATTGTCAGAAACTTACTAAAAGACTAGAAACTTGCCAAAAACGTAATAAATTGGGTCACATTACTGTGCAACATGCAATCGGCTATAACAGTGAGCCAGTTGCCAAGTGTCCACAATGCATCCATGTGACTGGGGTGTGGGGGCGTTGCTGCACTTAGAACTCAGGACCTGGATTCTAAGTGGCATTTGGGGGTCCATTGTAACTTCAATAGATGCTAAACAACCAGTTGTTAAAAAAGAAGTACCTATAAGTCAACTTTCTCCTTTAATTGTAATCTTTAGTTCCTCTGGTTCTCTCTAGTGTCCAATCTTCAAAGTCTCATCCTATCATATTTTTAAAAGAGAATTTTAAAAAATGGTTTCCCATGGGAAGGATTCTTATAACTAATTCCAAAATCTTATTTCAAATCCACCTGAACTCTTAATCTGTTTGTAACTCTCCAAAATCAAAGTTCTAATCACCCTTTTGCCTTTTGCCCCCCCACTTGTGATTGTAGGACTGTAACTTTGTCGCTTGTATCCGTACGATTTATATTGACTGCTTCCTAATATGATTTGATTGTTGATTGTACCCTATGACTATCATTAAGTGTTGTACGTTATGATTCTTGATTCTTAATGAATGTACCTTTTCTTTATGTGCACTGAGAGTATTTACACCAAGACAAATTCCTTGTGTGTCCAATCACACTTGGCCAATAAAGAATTCTATTCTATTCTATTCTATTCTATTCTATTCTATTCTATTCTATTCTATTCTATTCTATTCTATTCTATTCTATTCTATTCTATTCTTTGAAAATAATGTTTTGTAGTCCTTAACCTTGTATTATTTTGCTAAGGTTTGAGAGAAACTTACCTAATATTGTGAAACTTGTCAGTTCAAAGGTTTCTAAAACTGAACACTAATTGACAAGCAATTTTCAAGTGATTAAAAAGGTATGTGAACCTAGTGACCAATGCCAATCATAGTTTGAGCAAGAAAGATGTAATATTTCAGACTATGCAACAACTGGTTGCATAGAAACAACTGGACAACCAGTGACCCATTGGGTCATAATTTCAGAGCTATTTTCTTTTCTAAACAGAGAAATAGCATGATCGCCGGTGGGCAAAAAATTTAATGGGAATAATTTTTGACTTCTTGTTAGCTTCCTCATTGAGTTTCCTTGTGGGACGCTGCCAATGAGCATCAGAAATATTTCTTTTTCCTTCCTCTTCCTTCTTTTTCCTTCCCTCCATCACCTGTCCCCCTTCCCTTCCCTCCTCTCCCTCCCTCCTTCCTGCCCTGCCCTGCCAGACTGCAGCTTACTATTGCTGAAGCAGCAGTAGCTTGACAGGACTAAAGCAGCCACAACTTTCCCAAATTTCAATCCCTCAAGAGTCATAGGTCCTGCATTCTGTACCTTAGTCCATTTGAGCTGTCTTGGTTGAAAATGTGTTGCATAACGATGCACCATTTGTCCAGTTAAGGTTTACAGACACGAGAGTTCTGGTAGTATATAGATTATATTATATTTGTGTTCCAAATGTACATTTTTAACTATACGACAAGGTGACTAGTTGCTAGAAAGAAAATGAACCATAAAGTAAAATGCTAAGATTTGGAATTTGATAGCATTTTAAATCAGGGGTCTCCAACCTTGGCAACTTTAAGACTTGTAGACTTCAACTTCCAGAGTTCCTCAGCCAGCAAAACTATCTAGGCTCAAATATACAATAGTGCTCAAATAAGTATTAACTTTTCCTCCATTGTGTTGTTGGGAGTTGAGCAGCATGTAAGTTTACTAATTAGTTGCAATCAGTCAGATGTTTAGATTGGATTTAGCATTTATATCCACATATTAGATCCTTTCTAAGGAGCTGGTATAAACAGATGTTGTTGTTTGATGGTGTTGATGTATCATCACAGGATGTAGCTGTTTCAAATAAAGCTGCCTTTTGCAATTGGCTGATGGTGATTTTGTTAAGGCTGACGGTGTTCAAGTGGTACTCCAGATGTTTTGGAATTGCACCCAAGGCACCTGAAACAATTAGAACTATCTTTGTTTTCTTTTGCCACGTATTATTATTGTGGTTCATTGCATATTCAGCCAGATGCTTAGACTGGATTTGACATTTTTATCCATCTATCAAGTCCTTCCTAGGGATCTGGGATAGACAGATGCTGTGCTATTATTATTATTATTATTATTATTATTATTATTATTATTATTATTATTATTATTATTATTATTATTATTATTATTGTTGTTATTGTTATTGTTATTGTTGTTGTCATTGTTATTTCTGAATTCCAGAAAATATTTTTTAATATTTTAATATTTTACATTGGGCCCAGATTCTGCCGTGAAGCAGCATGCTTAAAAAAACCCGTACTGTGATAGTTTGGTCTTTTCTAGCAAACCTTCAATGAAAGCAACTCATTTTCAAATTCTGTTCATCTGTAGAGAATTTTCCTAATGTTTTTCTGAAAATGTCCTACTGTAAATATTATAAACAATATTTCTTCTGCCTGATTTAGAAATACAGCTTAAGGAAGCGTTCAGATTATTCTCTTTCAACCCTTCCTTCGGTAAACTAATAAATTAAGAAAAGCTGAAGGACGTGTTCTAATCACAATATACCCTGGGTGGCATTTTCTATGATATATACTGCCATATTAGATGAAATATGGAATTGTGTATTAGCTGTAGCCCCGAGAGCTGTCTACAAATGTCAAAAATGAGACTCAGAGAAAATGGTGCAGAGAAAACTAAATCTTTGTCTCCATCTTCCATTCCATTCCATTCTTTTCCAACAGCACAAATACTGAATCACCAGATTTTGCTTTGTGACTATTGTAAAATCTTGCCCACAAAAGAGGTGTAGAACTCAACATATCATGGCATTCACTTTTTAAAAACATTTTTTTTATCCAGTAAGGTCAATAAAAATAAGTTGGAAAATCAAAGGGCAAGAATCTAAATTTTGCTTTGGGATTTAATGTCATGTCTGATAATCCAAGATCCTTTTTGGGCCTATCATCCATAATTACAAGGATCTCAGCTCTCCTCTTTACCAGAAATAGCTTCTATTTTCTAATTCTGATCAACAGTAAATTGTTGTCCTGGCTTTTGTTCAGGGAATGGTATTGCTAAGAGCTTGAGTTATTAGAGTTGTTGTTGTTGTTGTTGTTATTATTATTATTATTAGAGTAGAGGCAAGTTAAACTTCTATGTGGATGGATATCACTTATCCACAATATAGATAATTACATCTGAAGAAACACCTCCTCAAGGAAAAAAACAGTCCAGTTGCCTTTTGAAAAAGCACCTCTGAGACACTTGATCAGATGCACAGAGTATTATTCTGAGACAGAGAAGTACAGACATGTTTAGAGTGGAGAGAAAGTAGGAGAATTAAATGGAAGAAGTGCAGTCCCTGAATATTGTGTTTAGACAATGGCTGTTCACAAAAGAATTGTTAGGCGTAATATCTTGCCTTGATCAATTAATATTTATAGTGTGATTTAAAAAATTAAAAGTTCTGGCTCAGTAGCCCCATTATGAAATTGATTTTTGTAAATTCTTTGCTCAATAATTTCCTGCTTGAGGTCTGTGATGGATTTTCCTAGGAACTGATTTTTGGATATATAATCTTGTGGCATTGCATTTTGTCTCTGTTCTTTTATGTAAGGATTAGCCAATTTGTCCAATCTAGTGTAATGCTAACAGAAGATTGGACATGCCACATTCAAAAGCTTGCAGTTGCATGATTCCACAGTGTTGTGGGACATGGTACTAAGTTTTTATAACAGAGGAAGGGTAGATATAGAGGTATTCGGGTCTGCTGCCAAACTTGGTTCCTGCATTGTAATACAGGGACATGGCCTGTTATTCTAAGTAGTAAATCTTTCAAATTTGGTATCCCCAATTAAAGTGCTGACCCTTGAGCAAAGAAATTACAAAGATGAACTCCACTATGAAATAGCTGCGTTAAAATGTATTAAGAGATTCAGTACCATGTCTCTTTGTAGCATATGCTGTAACCAACCTTTGTTAAAACCTTTCAACCAAGACATTATTGTGAACCAAGCAGCCACCAGTGGAGAATAGCTAATATTAATGAGAGAATCCTGAAACAGGGAGATTACATTCAGGTTGAATTTTAATGGTTTAATGGTTGACTTGGGAAGCTGCCTGGATTTCTCCAAATACAGGTAATCCTTGAGGTATAATCATAATGAAGCCTGCCCGTCATGTCATAACTGCCCATTACCACGCGATGGTGGCAAAAATGTATCAGTCATGTGATTGACCCTCTTTTACGACTGTTTTTGTAACGGTCATTAATTGAACACTGTGGTCATTAAGTATAGCTTAATAGGATCGTGGGATGCTTGCAAACAGCCATGAATGCACCTGGCTGCCAAGCACCTGAAATGCAGTCACATGACCATGGGGTGGGCGGGTGAGAGAGATCATTGGAACTTTGAATCTGAGTAAGTATCCCGCAGATGGATCAAACAGTCACTAAGTCACCAGTCGTAAGTTGAGGACTAGCTGTAACATTTCTTCACCTGATTCTTTGTCCCTCTCTGAAGAGCAACTCTTTTGACCAAACGTTAAGAGTCATAACAAATCCTTTTAAATTCTTTCTCTCAATTGTCAAAGACAAAAACATGACTTCCCCTGGTTTTATAGTATCAAGCTAACCAGAAAGTTTGGAGCATCCGTGCGATCCTATTGCCCAGTTACTAATTAGGGACTCCCTCTTGCTTATCTTTCTTTAGCACGCCAGTGGTTTCTATGGCAACCACAGAAGCAGATGCAGGAGTGACTTCAACCAGGAGTATCGAAAAGCAGCCCGTCCGCAGCCTCCTGACATCTTTTTGAAGAGGATGAAGGTGAGTGAGCGGCAGTCTGTCTTGTTGCTCTCTCTCATAGAGCTGCCAGAGAAGGTGAGGGAAGGTGGCACAAAAGGCTTCACCCTTGCCAGCATGCCTTTCTGTCATTTAACAGGTACAGGTAGCCCATCGACCTACAACAGTCCATTTAGTGACCGTTCGAAGTGACCACGGCACTACCATTTTTCACACTTTGTGACCATGGCAGCATCCCCATGATCACGTGATTTACATTCAGATGCCCTGACAACTGGTTCGTATTTGTGATGGTTGCCGTCTCCCGGGGTCGTGTGATCCACTTTTGCAACCTTCTGACAAGCCAAGGTAATGGGGAAGCCAGATTCACTTAACGACCGTGCTATTCGTTTAACAACTTCAGTGATTCACTTAACACATGTGGCAAGAAAAGCCGTAAAATGGAACAAAACTCACTGAAAAAAATTCTCACTTAACAACATAAATTTGGGCTCAATTGTGGCCCTAAGTTGAGGACTCCCTGTAATAGAATAAAGGATTTTCTGATCTCTGGTAACAGCTTGGTTTTGCTCAGAGACAAAACATGCATACACTGGTAGTTTGCCCCTCTGTAAACTCTGAGCAGATAGAAAAACCTAGAGTTCTGGGCTTCAGAACTTTACTTGATTAGAGCAGTTATTAAAATCTGACACCCGTCTCCAACTCCTGCTGTAAAAAAAACTACTTTTTAAATGTGGTACTGCACAAACTGTTTTTTCTCTCCTGGTTATTTTTTTCTTTCCCTTTCCAACCCTTCTTTGCTCTTAGCTAAAGTTCAAAGCCTAAAGAAAATGGTAAATGTCCTGATAGAATATGCTGGAGTTGTGTATTCAAATATGGGTGTGATCATGAATAGTGGTAAACTATATCTAAAAGTAGCCTAACTGACAGGTTGCCACATAGCATGCAGCTGGTTATCCCGCCCACCCCTTGTTAGATATAGGTTTAGTGCTTTTCAGGAAGAGCGGAAAACATAGGTTGAAAGGTAGCCCAATTGATAGGTCCCAGGTGTGGCAGAGGAGTTCAAAGAGAATCAGAATCAGAATAGAGCTGGAAGGGACCTTGGAGGTCTTCTAGTCCAACCCCCTGCTCAAGCAGGAGACCCTATACCATTTCAGACAAGTGGCTGTCCAGCCTCTTCTTAAAAACCTCCAGTGATGAAGCATCCACAACTTCTGATGGCAAACTATTCCACGGATTAATTGTTCTCACTGTTAGGATGGTTTTCCTCAGTTCCAGATTGCTTCCCTCCTTGATTAGTTTCCATCCATTGTTTCTTGTCCTGCGCTCTGCCCTCAGTTGCTTTGGAAAATAAACTGACCCCCCGGTCCTCTTTGTGGCAGCCTCTCAAATACTGGAATACTGCTATCATGTCTGCCCTAGTCCTTCTTTTCTCTAGACTAGCCAAACCCAAATCCTGCAAACATACTTCATGTTTTAGTCTTCAGGCTTCTTGAGCCTGGGAAGATTTGAACTGCCAAATTCCAGGCAGCTGGCAGTCAGGCAATCGGAAGTAGCCTGCAGTACCGCACTCTAACCACTGTGCCACCGTGGCCCACATACCTGTAGCACCACAAATAGCAGGTAGGAGATGGACAAATACCAGCCCCTGACAATGCCAGGGTGTCAGGGGAAGGAAGGCAGGCTCCTTTAAAACAACAAACGGTAGGATTTAAACTGCATTTGAGGGAAGCTGGGAATAAGATAAAGATGATGTCATCAGACTATGCCCTTCTATAACAAGAGTTAGTAACAGATCCTTATGCCATGGTTAGCAAGACATGAGGATGAACCAGGTGATTTTTACAGTCTGCAAGAATTTCAAGGAAATATATATGCTTTATATATATTCTTGTACTTTTTGTATTAGGTTTATCTATCTTTCTGTCTATTCTGTCCCTCCCTCCATCCCTCTCTCTCTTGTTTCTATCCATCCATCCACCTACCTACCTACCTACCAAACAATGTGTGTGTATAAACTGAGAAAACTGCACTTCTGCCATTTGGCAATTTGACTTGCAATTTCAGCAACACAATTTTCCATGATGCTGAAGACTGTAAAAAGACATTCAAAAATATAAATGTAGGCCATCTATGGTTTGGAAAAAAACAGGGGGTTCTATGCCCTTACCAATCTTAGCCCTTTGCAATCAATGCTGGAACTTGTAAACTAATTGGAATATATATTTTTATAAAGTTCTATTGTGATTCTAATTCTATTCTTCCCTCATAAATGACAGCATAACTGACTAAAAGAATTGGATCCCTGCCAGCACTATGATTGCCACAGCAGAGGCATCTGGTGGAAATCACAATGACATTACATACATCACAAGATCATCATGCAACTGAAACAAATAATTTGCATCAGTTGTTTTATGATACAAATGATGCAGTACATAAGCTATATCATTTGCACAATGTTGTCAACACTTGTAAAGTGTTATTCCCCACCTCCACTCCTTAGAAATCCAGAAAGGATGCAAAGTTTGGCAAGAAAGCACTTAATTTTTTATTCTTTATTTCTTTATCTTATTTGTTTATTAAACTTATTTGTTGCCCATTTTGCTGCAAGGCAACTTTTGAATGCATTACCTGAGTGCAAGGGAGGTGGGGGAGAGGAATTATATTTGTATATTCCAGGATAAGACTTAATTCATTACTTGTCAAAATCTAATCTATAAACCAGGGGTCAGCAGTTAATTTTCCCAAGGGGCCACATCAGAAACTGGAATTATTGTGGAAGGCTGAACCAATAGGGCTGTGAAGATATGCAGGCATGCACACATGCACATATGTAAAGTGAAACAAAAAGCAGTCACCTTCAAAATAAAAGCAATCTAAGTGGGCTGGACAGGGACAGCCAAAGGACCAGATGTGGCCCAGGGGCTATAAAATGCCCAGGTCTGCTATAAACGGAAAGAATTATACTGCAGCGTATGTTAAAATTTAAAGCAAGTTTCTGATGAGAAAAAGTTTATTAGAAAGTAACATTTTAAAAATTATTTTCCTATTGTTGCTGGTTGAAGGGATTCTATACTGAAAAGAAGAGTTTAAATACTGTATATCCTTAAATGTATTATGTAAATAAGTTCTCTTGAAGATCTTTCATTACCCAAACTAGGTAACATCATCAGTGCTATTTTTTCCTCTATCAAATGCCAAATATTCCTCTATCAAATATTCTCTTTTATACAAGTCAAATTCTAAAGGCATTAAGTGAAGATCGATGGGAATTCTCCTTCTTGCTGCTATCTGCTTATGAGAAAGATATTGAATCAATTGCAGGCAACTTCATTTCAACTCATTTCAACTTCAGGAAAGACCTGATAAAAAGAAATATCTTATTGCTTATATGAATTCTGCCTGCTGGGATTTGAGGTAGCAGTTAACCTGTATTTAATTGCCTGGGCTATAGCCTTACCTTGGATATTGTAGGTTAGATTCTTGCCACCATATTTGGGCAATGATAGCATTTGTCCCCAGTACAGGTAGCCCTTCACTTACAACCACAATAGAGCCAAAAATGTCTGTTGCTAAGTGAGATGGTGGAAAAGTGACTTTTGTCCATTTTAAGATCTTTCTTGCCACCATTGTTAAGTGAATCACTGCCCTTGTTAAATTAATAACACGGTTCTTAAGTATTTCTGGCATCCCCATTGACTTTGCTTGTCATCTTTGTGATCATCTTTGTGCAAAAGATGATCACATGACCCCAGGACACTGCAACTGACTTAAATATGAGTCAGTTCCCAAGCATCTGAATTTTGATCACGTGACCCAAGGGATTATGCAAGGTTGTGAGTATGAAAACAGTCATAAGTCGCTTTTTTCAGTGATGTTGTAACTTTGAATGGTCTCTAAATGAACTGTTGTAAGTCGAGGACTACATGTAGCAGATAATGGCAGCTGCCTCCTAATTCTCTTTTTAGAACCACAGAAATTTTGACAACAGGTAAAATCTGTTGGGTGCATCTCTCTCCCCGTGCCTGGATTTCTGTCATCTTGTTGCAGAAATCAGAAATAAAGCATCAGTATACCACAACTAGGCAGCATAAACTTAGGTAGCAGCAAATAATTAATGTTTTCTGTATCTCTTTGCAACCAGCCCAGTTGTTGTCTGGATTTTTGTGGTTCAGACCCGGTAAGTTTAATTGAACATCATATTGTGATAGCAGATTTAGCTTATGCGATTCTCTATCTGCCTTGGGTAGATAATCTCTGATCCTTTCAGTTTGCTAGAGAAATCTCACACTGCTGATTTCTAATCAAAATGTTAGCTCTTATTTATTTCATACAAAAAAAATGTTAAAGCCTGATAGGTACCAGTGGGGGTTCTAATGTAATTTCTGGAGCTGAGGTCAAATGCTACAGATAGGAATTCCAGACACTTGGTATTTGTGTTTGTTTAAAGTAGATGATTCTGTTCTTATTCCTACAGCAATTCAGCATGACAATTTGCACCTGCTGAAAATTCCTGCTTTTAATAGAAGAGAATATTTGTAGTTCAGGATTGAACTGTGGAGCCCTTGGTGATGAGGTTGTCTGTTTACTTGCAGACATTTTATTACCTGACTAGGTAACATTATCAGTGTTAGTGAGTGTGGGGTTTGCTTTGTATTCATAAACAATTGTTTTCTGTTTGATTGTTTGTGTGTGTTAATCCCTGCTTATCTGAGCATAGGTTGTTGGAGAGGCAGTATTCTGGTGTGTTTTTGTTTCCTTCCTAACTTTTACATTGTCTCTTTTGAGTGTGTATATGTGATTTATCTCTATGTATCTGATGAAAGCTGATTTGTCTGAATGCCAAGCTTCCAGGAATTCTTTAGTGCTTTTGGATTTAGCTTGGTCTGAGATGTTCATAGTTTCCCAGCTGCAACTATGGTTCAGTCTGTCCATGTGTTGTGAGGTTAAGATTTTCATCACATCTTCTATTAGTTGATGTTCACGAATGCACTCTCTAGTTTTCTGCTTGTCTGTCCTACATAGTGGGCATTATAGTCTTTTACATTATATGCTGCAGTTGACTCCTGGTTTTGCTTCTTGGGCTACTGGGTCTTTTGGTTTACTTAAGACGCTTTGGAGGGCTTTAGTTGATTTGTGTGCTGTGGTGGTGTTGTAATCATTTGTTGGTTGTTTCTGTCTTTGATGTATGGCACTGTTGTCCTTTTCATTGTCTGTGTTGGTTGTGTTACAATGGGTTCAGGGGTCAGGTACTATTTTTTATAAAAAATGTGGGTATCAATTTTGTTGGAAGATGTCATATAGGTGGACTGTTTCCTTCTTCTGGTGTTCTAGATTGCTTCAGTGCACTTATACTTAGCTGAATAATATTCTCCCGCTAGTGAGATGGGCAGCAATATAGATTAATTAAAAATATAGTGTGCTGAGGATGTTGTTAATAGTTTCATGTGTCTTCTCTACTTGTTCCTCTTTTATTATGACAACAGTGTTATCTACATACCGAATGCATAATTTAAATTGTATGTGTGGGAGTACTATAGTTTCTAGATGCTGCCTCATGGTCTCTGCTATGAGTCCCAAGAATGATGATTCTCTGGTGTTCCTCTGATTTGTTGGTATATTTGTCCATCAAACTGAAAGTTGGTGATGAAACAGAGGTTGATGAGGTCCATGACTGTGGGTATTTCGATCTTACTGTATTTGGCTATGCTGGATGTTGTGTAATACTGCTGCCACTGATTCTTTTACTAATTCTGCATCTATGGATGTAAGAAGTGCAGTCATATCAAATAAAACAATAATTTCATCTTCTATTTTTAGATTTTCTGCAGGCACTGTAGCGAGGAATTGATAGAATATTCACTCCCCTCTGTGAGAGGCCCAAGCTTTTTTACATGTCCTTTTGTATGTTGTATAATGGGATCCCTGAGAGGGATACAGTTGGAGAAAGATATGATGGGCTTGTGTATTTTGGATGTCCTTAGACACACAGGAGGTTGGGATCACTGCTTTTCATCTGCTGTTGTTCTTTTTTGTGATTTGACCTTCGTTAGTTATGGAATTGAAGGTTCTTATCTAGTTTTTGTATCAGGTTGGTGTTTACTGGGATGTAGGGTTTTTTTTTGTCCTCCAGTAATTTGGCTTTTTTTTTTAATGCATTGTGTTCTATGATAACTGTGGTTCTTTATTTCCTGGTAAAATAGTGATTGTTTTTTCTGTCTTTAGGTTTTTGAGGGCTGCTCTGTCCTCTGTTTTGAATTGGTTCTAATTCTGTGTTCTTCTGGTCTTCAGTATGATTGTCTGCCTTATGTCTTCTATATATAAACTGGGAATATATATAAACAGGGCCACAGTCCTTAGCCATGATGAAGTTCCCTAGTTGGGAAATGAAGCATCTCTGCAAGCAAACCAACTCAAACCAAACAACCAAATCCACAATTCTTGCTTTGACAGGAACTTTTCTAAAAATCACATTCTGTACAAAAATAACATGACAGTTTAAGAACAGATGTACTGTTAACTTGTAATCCCTAAAGCATTACATTACTTGGTAGCAATCCTGTTAGACATTAATGCTGTTTAATACTGTAAAGTGCTTATTAACATACAGAGCATTCTTATTTCAAAACTCTTTAAGAAAATATTCTATGACTCTCTGGATTTTGAAGTCCATAATATCTAAAATATCTAGAAGTTTACATCATTCAAATCTGATACTGCCAGAAGTACCAGAATTCTCACTTAAGAGAACAGAGAGAAAGGCCTATATTTTGCAATACTATAAAACTTAGAAGCTTTGTAGATTTTCCCTGTATTGATTTTGAGCGTTTACCAATTTTGCAAATACTTTTTTTTTTCAAAAGAAAGCAAGACTCTATCTCTCAAACCTATTGCTATAATAATGTGTGTCTAATACAAAAAAACAGGGAAATTTACATTTGGAAAGAAGGCCTGAGCAAGAGACTGTCCTTCCTCTGGTATATAGAATGATTCATATTGGTTGAAAATAGATCCCCTGTCACACATGAAGGATTGTATGAATTGCTGGAACCATAGTGAGATTGATAAAAACAAAACGCAGATAAAACCATACAAGAGAGGAATTTAGTCTAAACTTGCAAAGAAAAACATTTCCAATGGCCCTACCACCACCTTTTCTGCTAAGTCAAGGTTGGTCTCCTTTTCAGATGGCAAACAGGCCCCAGGAACTTGCATAATTATAATTATAATTATAATTATAAAGGCACTAAAATTCATTTTAAAACATTTTAATGGCTGATATTTCTTGAGAGGTTTTGGTGGAGGAAAGTTAACAGTATTGTCAGTGCCTTTTAAAAGTATTATTTTGCTAATTCTTACCCTGAATCATAATATAGCTTACTTGGCTTTTGTTACTGTGTCAGGTGTGAATCCAGCCAGGGGTAAATGTTGACTGATGGAAGGGGTGAAGATCTTGAAGGCTTTGGGGCTTCATGTAGCTTTGCATTTAAAGTATTTTTTTTCCAGTTGTAATATAATCTCTAAAGTTGGCTTAGTATTTTTTGAGCTTTCCCAAAATTGTAAATTGTAAATATCCTGCAATCATCCAAAAGTTGCACACCTGGGCTTTCTATGGCTCATTCCACAACTCATATTTAACTGGAATTATGTCTATACATGACATAATAAAAAAACAGTTTTGCTCAAAAATAGACGGTACCCACTATGGAGGAATGGTTGCTGAATATGATGGAACATGCAGAGAACTTCTTCCATTAGAGAAAAAACAATATCTATATTTATGGCTGACTGGACACCCTTTACTGATTTTTTTTGCATAAAACAGAACAAAATACATTTATGATTTATGATAAGAAAAAACAACCCTGGATAATATAAATGAATTAGTTTTTGTAATCATAGTAAGCGATAACTTTAATGTTTGGTCACCACAATATAAAAAAGACGTTGAGACCATGGAAAGCGTGGAGAGAAGAGCTACAGATACTTAGGGGACTGGAGGCTAAAACATGAAGAACAGTTGCAAGAATTCAGTATGTCAAATCTAGCAAAAAGAAGGACTGGGGTGACATGACAGCAGTATTCTGATATTGGAAGGGCTGCCACAAAGAGGGAGTCATGCTATTTTCCAAAGTACCTGAATGCAGAACCAGAAGCAATGGATAAAAGTAATCAAGGATAGAAGCAACCTAGAACTAAGGAAAAATGTCTTAATGGTGAGGACAATCTAACCAGTGGAACACAGCCTACCTTTAGTAGTTGTGGGTGCTTCATCACTGGAGGCTTTCAAGAAGAGACCGGACAGCCATTTGTCTTAAATTCTGTAGGACCTCCTACAGAGGGTTGGACTAGAACAGGGGTCACCAACCTTTTGGACCTCAGGGACCACCAAACTCATAATTTTAAATCCCTGGGAAATTCCCCCAAAAAAGCTGCAGGAAAATTCCCCACCCCGTTTTCCTACCGATCGATCATTCTTTATTTGGGATCACAGGATATCATCTCCAGATCCATTCTCAGGGGGAGAGAGAGACACTTTTGGCTTCATGCAAAGAAAGCAGCAGAAGCAGCAGAAGTCTTTCTTTCTCTCCCGCAAACTCTGCCAGAATTGAGTCTTTGTGAGACTTGTTGTGCCGGCGCAGCCTCTTGGAGCAGGATGCCTTGCAGGGTCCCAAAGACTCATTTCTGGCGGAGTTTGGGGGAGAGAAAGAAAGACTTTTGCTACTTTCCTTGTGTGCAGCCAAAAGCATATGAAGAAAGAAGAGGAAAGAAGCAGCCCAGTGGCCAAGTGAGGCGCATGCAGCAAGTTTACCCCCAACCCTGGAACTTCCGGTTTGTCGGCTTCGCGAGCGGCAGGGATTTGCGAAGCTGCGCGATCCCTGCCGCGCTAGCCGTTTTTGGGGCTCCAACCCAGCCGGGTACGGAGCTAGGCTGCCCTGCAGGGGCAGCTGAAGTAGGGGGGATCCGGAGAAGGGTTTGGGGGTGCTGCAGACTCCCTCCCTGGCCGGCAGAACTCCCTTTTCCCAGGACGGTGCAGCGGCGGTCTGTAATGGCCGCCACAAAGAAGCTGGCAGCCGGGTAAGAATGCGCAGGAGGAAGTGGAGAAAGTGATTGAGAGGAGAAAGTTTTTCTTGGCTCCTAGGACTCTAAGACATATTTAATAAAATTCCTGAAAAGTATGATTCTCTGAATAATACCTGCCAGAAGAGGAAAAAAAGCGGCTGCTTGAAGGTGCTGAAAGGATAGCTTTCCCTCTTTTCCTACGGAATAAATAACTGGATATTAAGAAACCTATTTTTTAGGTGGAAATTGGTTTTAAGCGATGAGTGGGAAGAGAGAGGATTAAGAAGAAAATATTTGTATGCTAAGATTTGTTGGAGCAGATGCCTTAAGGATTTGAAGACTAGAATATATTGTAATAAGATTTTAAACAGATTTGGACTTTCTTTCTCTTTGATTGATATTACCCCAGAAGGAGAAAGTGAGAACTCTGCCTTGGTTTGGACTGATTGATAACTTTGGGACTGTTTTATCTTTTTTATTTTCTTTTGAATATTCTGGTTGTTGTAAGAAGAAAGAAGGAGAAAAGAAAAGAAAAGATTTATAATGGCTCTTTCTGTTGAGGAACTAAGAAAAGAATATGAACAAGCAAAAAAAAAATGGTAAAGATGGTGTGGAAGAAGCTTTCCTTTTCTTAGAAATGGCGCTTACTAATTATCAACAAAAATTACAACAGATGAAGACAGCAGAGGAACAAGAAAGAAAGGAAGGAGCCATCTTTAATGAATCTCAGAATTTGATCCAGAAAAAAGGAAGAGAGAAAGAAAAGAAGAGAAGAGAAAAGAAGAAAACTAAAGGATTTAAGGACTTAAGATCCAAAAAAACATTTAAGAAAGGGAAAAATAAAGTGCAAAACCAATATGATGATTGTAAACAAAGGGGAAAAGAAATACGACAGAGAAGGGAAGCCGGTAAGGCAGAGGCTAGAAGAAGGGGGTAGAAAGGTTTGTTGGGAAAAGAAAGAAAGGGAAAAGGTGGAGAAAAGCTACAATGTTTTGAAATTAAATGGAAAAAGGAATTTTTTATGGATAATGGATAAAGTATAATTTTTTTTAAAAAAAAAAGATTTTGCAAGGTACATAAGATGAGATGGTAGTATTGCAATGGTTTAAGAGTTGATAAGAGATTAAAATGTTAAAATGTTTAAAAATGATTGGCTTTAAAACTTAATAATAGGAGAGGTTTAGAATATTGTTTTAATTAAAGAGTTTAATAAAATTATGGTATTGATGTTATTATAAAATTTTTATTATAGTATTTCTTTTTAATATTTGGATTTATTGTCTAATTATGCACTTAATTGTGTTGGATGTATTAGTTAGATAGAATGTACCAAGCAAAATCTGATTGGGTATTAGATATTATTTTAAAGATTAATTTGATTAACTTAGGGGGGAGATAGAAAGGCATCATACTCTGATTAATGATTTCAGGAGAAACTGATTTTCTTTTTTTTCATAAGGGATGAGACAAAGGGATGATAAAAAATGGACAAAAGATACAAGTATAATGATTTAAACTAAGATGATTAATTAAGGTAGAATTAAGAAGTGTGAAATATGTGGAGAAGTTAATATAGAAGGTTTAGAATGGTAAATAAAATAAGTAATGATATGTAAGATGAGCATGAATATAATTGAAGTCCATGAAGAGAGAGATACCTGGGCCCAAGTTACTTTCCAAAAAGATTTTTTTTTATGTTTTGTGTGTTGTGTGTATATGTCTTTTTTGGGGGGAGAATTGGTAAAAACTTGTAGAAATATAGAATGAGAATAATGGTAACTAAGTCAGAAAGAATCAGATGAAATAATAATAATGATATTGAATAAGAGTAAAGAGAAGTAAAGAGAAATTGAATAAGAGGTTTTGGTATATTATATGGAAATGGTTTAAAACAGAATCATAATTTATCTGACTTGTTAAATTTACAATGGAAAAAGGTTTAAACATGTAATGAATAATGATAATTTGTGTGTTTTAAAAATTAATAAAACTTGTTTTAAAAAAAAAAAAAAGTTTACCCCCAACCCTTTCTCCCTCCCCTCACTACCTCATGTTGTTCACAATGCAAGCGATACAAGCTTTGTGTTCCCGCAGTTCATGTGGGCGGCGCAGCCTTGTGTTCCCGCATAGCCTGGATTAATTTCTTTGGGGGGTGCTTTGGGGTGATATTTCTCTGCAGACTACCCAAATTTTCTCACGGACCACCAGTGGTCCCCGGCCCACTGGTTGGCAACCACTGGACTAGAAGACCTCCAAGGTCCCTTCCAATTCTGTATTCTACACTTATATTTTCTGCAAGGGAAATCAGAAGCTATTTCTTGTTGTTCTATCTTTTTTCTTTCCCTCTTTTTCTTTCATTCTTTATTAATTTTAGTACAGTAGTAGTTTTAGTGTACAGTATTATTTTGTATACAGTATTCATGAAGAATTTAAGACATTACCCAGACACTTTTAACAACTAAACCTCCCTACCGAACCATTTACATAATTGAAACCAACACAGAAGCTACGACTTATGTTCCACCTTGTTGAATCTACTGCCTCCTCAGCTCTGACTGATGTGCTGAAGAAACTGAAGTTTGCAGACAGCAGCCTTTGCCTAATGTGGGAGTACACCTTGTAACAGAAAAAGCAACTCCAGTAGAATATAAATCTGACTTTTAGTTGTCAGTTGGCAAGTGCTTTCCAGCATCAATCACTGGCATAAAAAAATGCTGCCATTGAATAGTCATTCCTGGAGCAGGTTGATTAAATTCATCTGCTAACAGAGCATCCCATGAAAGTGACAGGGGCTGATTAACTCTGATCAATTACTGGAAGAGGAAAGCGTCTCAGCTTAGTACTTGGCAGAATACAGGTAGTTCTCAATTTATGACCATAATAGAATTTCCATCATAACGACCCAAGTTTATGACTTTTTTTTTGCAGTGTCCATTAATAAACAAATGGTGATCATTTAGTGAATCTATTATTCCTATGGCACTTTTTGCTGGGAACCAGGTGGAAAGGATGGAAACTGTCAAAAAAAATTGTAAATATTGCAGTCATGTGGTTGAAGGCTATATAACAGATCATAAAGGTGAACCAAGTTGCCAAGTATGGTCATGTGAGGGTGGGAACCAGATTGTAAGCAGCTTCGGGGGAGGGAGTCCATCATAACTTTGAATCGGTCATTAAGCAAGGACTAACTAGTATTCATTAGAACAGTGGCCCCAAGGACCACTTGGGCCCCAGGGACCAATTTGGGCACCAGGAACCAGTTCCATGGAGAGAGATTTTTCCGTGGACTGGAGTGGGCATTTTTCGCATGCTGCCTGCATCTCACGGATGGGGCTTCGCTTATTTGTCCAGTTTCTAGCATGCCACAGCCCAATACTGGTCCATGGACCAGAGGTTGCGGACCCCTGCATTAGCAGGATGCACTGACAATGTTAACTGAGGATAGATTTATTTTTTTACTTTCTCATTTCTCCCTCTTTATATTAATTTTATTTTAAGGCTATCTCAAACGTTGCAAGTAAATTACTAATGTTAAAAAGGGGGAAATGGAAAGCCATTAGTAAAGGCTTTTTGTATGTCACGATGAGATTTATGTGCATAATTAGAATGAAATATGTTCACTTGACACTTTTAAGAGAATTTGGATTTATAAGTCAATTTATAATATAACTTATCCATATCGTAATGAATTAAACCACGTTCCTTTCTTGATACGTGCTAGGAAATCATGGGAAAAGACCTGCACATTTGGTTCCTTTGCAGAATTATGATTCACAATATATTCCGCATTTTTAAAAAATTATTTTAAAACAAAATTTGAAACAAAACGCATGTCACAAGTAACTCTACAGTCTTGTCACAATATTAGCAATTTCAGGGCACAAGACTGTAATGCTTCTTTTATTTCATATATATTTACCTACTCTCCCTCCAAGATAGAAACATAGAAAATTGAGAGCTGAAAAAGATCTAGTGGCGCATTGAGTTTGTTTGTTTGTTTTTCTCTTTAGCTAATTAAGTTAGTTTTTTTTTTTTTTTTTTTTTTTATTTTTTGTTGGATGATAAAAAATTTTTTTACCTCAAACTTACTACTCATTAGGACCCACGTAGAAGTTAGTTTCAAACTTCCACTACTCTTTCTGTGAAGTAATACTTTCTAACATTACTTCTGAACTTCCCTCCTGTCAGAGGTTACAGAAGAGCATAGATTCACAATTTTTGACTCACACATCCTCTTTAGCTATAATGTAGTTTGAATTAGTGTTATGTGTGAACCTAGGCAACTGTGAAATAGTCAGCAAACCATGGTTTAAAAATATTGTAATATTTTGCAGCATAATGTGCAAATCCAATCTGGAAGATATTTAATAGTTGTTTGAAAACTAGCAACCTTGCTAATGATTTTAGATCTAAATCTAAATCTCCATAATCTGGTTTGTATCGTTTAATACTGCCTGTCACTCAATAGAAAATACTGTAACATTTCATTGTGTGGTAATGATTGTTAGGAAAGAAACCAAAATTTGTATCCATACAGTATCTGTCTTCAAACCAAGCACTTGGAAATGTTTGTGTCAAATTGGATTTAACTAATTTTAGATGGGCCAATCATCTTTCAAAGATAACTGGGATATCAAAGTCTGATATTTTCCCCTTTCCTGTTTATCTACAGAAACAGCAGGGTGGGGTCTCCCCCAGTTCAGGATTTGATAGCATCAGTTATGCTGATGATACCAGCTTTACCTCTCTATCCAGGCTGCACAAATGAAGCTGTCAAGTTGCTGATGTAGTATCTGGAGGCTATTTAGGTCTGGATGGGAAAGAATGGGTTGTGCTCAACCCTGACACAATTGAGTAGCTGTGGCTGTTTGGCCCCACAGATCAGGGATATTTCCAGTGTTTTGTGCAACCTGTGGGTCCTCCTGGACTCCCCGCTACTGCTTGGAGAGCAGGTGGCAGCTGGGGCCAAGAGGGCCTTTGCATAGCTACTGTACATCTTGTGCACCAGTATGTTTGTTTATATATTTAATTTATATAGCCAATCAATTCATACTACTATAAGCAGCCAGCATCACATTACACAACACTCAGGGGAGAGAAAGAAAATGTGAGTTAGAGATGATAGATAGATAGATAGATAGATAGATAGATAGATAGATAGATAGATAGATAGATAGATGAGAGAGAGAGATTGTTACTGATAGATGATAGAGATAGATAGACATAGATAGATGAGATTGTTAGAGATAGATGATAGACTGATAGATAAATAGAGGTAGGTGATAGATCCATCCATGATAGATGGATGGATGATAGGTTCACTTAACAACTCTGTTACTAACTTAATAATTGCAGTGATTCATTTAAGAACTGTGACAAGAAAAGTTGTAAAATGGGGCAAAATTCATTTAAGAACTGTCTTGCTTAGCAACAAAAATGGTGGGCTCCATTGTGGTCATAAGTCAAGGACCACCTGCACTATTAATTGGGTGAAGTACAACTGAAAGTGCTCAAATAATCTGTTTCCTGCAGAGCTTTCTCAAATTGTAGCCCAGCAGCCTTCTCAACAAACTTCTTAAAAAGGGAAGGTTGCAGACAGAGCAAAAATGATTTGATTTGATTCTTGAAAGCTTCTCCTTAAATTATTTAAATACTCCAAAAGGAAACAATTTCATCTTTTTTTTTACATTTTGGAGCATAAAAGTTAATGGACTTGGGGGAAAAAAATAAACCACTATGGATTTACAGTTAGATAATCAAAAGTTTGACCATCAATTCAATTCTATTAGCCTGTCGTGCCTGCAGTCTGATGTAAGTGTAGGAATTGGTCAAATATTAATCATTGATGGTGTCTATGTGCTGTCTTGTTAAGCAGAATTTCATTTCAGTGTGTTTGTGTGACCTTGTTACCAACAGATATGTATCATGTATAATAGGCAAGGTGCTGGTTTAAAGCATTCCAATGTGTTGCAGTTGCTTAGGGAATAACACATGTGGCACTTGTCAACTCATTTTTGTTTTCTGCTTCTCTTAAGCACTTATAAAATAAATAGGATAAAAGTATTGTAAATATCTAGTAGTTTTTCCAAAAGGAACTATACTCTGAGGAAAGTTTTAATCTTGCACAGTACATGTAGCCCTCAACTTACGACCACAATTGAGCCCAAAATTGATGTTGCTAAGTGAAAAATTTGTTAAGTGAGTTTTGACCCATTTTACCACCTTTCTTCCCACAGTTGTTAACTGAATCACTGCAGTTGATAAATCAGTAACTCGGTTGTTAAGTGAATCTGGCTTCCCCCATTGACTTTGCTTGGTGCCAGAAGGTTGCAAAAGGCAATCACATGACCCCAGGTGTTCTGACCAAGGCTTCCGAGACCGTAATTAAGCACACGCTTAGTTGAAACAACTCTTGTTTTATTTCAACGCTGGGAATTACGTTCATTCCCAGCCTGTAATGCGTCCCAAACTGTTCCTCAGGATAAGCACTCACCTTTATTGTAGTAGCAATAGAGAGCCTGTAGAGGGCGCATGAAGCATACTGCTGTGCCTAATATACATGGGCTTCTTTGTATGATCTCACTCCCTGACTCAGGCTGGTAAGTCCCGGACTTATACAATGATCTATTAACATCACCACTATTCTTAAGGATTGGTTGAGGGGATTCACCAATCCAAATGCTGTATCTATGTTGCCTTTGTCTACTTGTAAAAACCCTATAAAATGCAATAAATGCTGCCCAGGCAGTCAGACATCTTTGCACACTGAAATGACTGGTTATTGAACTCCCTCACTTTATCTCCTTTGAATTGCTTCGAAAGGGACTAAGCTTTATGTACCCACAACCCTAAGACTACTGGTACTAAAGTGTAGCCACGACTCCCGGCTGGGAGGCCACTTTGGATTCCTAAAAACCCTACATTTACTCAGAAGACAGTTCTGGTGGCCAAAAATGAAACCTGATGTCGAGGACTATGTAAAAAGTTGCTCAATTTGTGCCACAATGAAACACAGAACTGGAAAAACCCCTGGCCTCCTGCAACAAGTTGCTGAACTAACCCAACTTTGGGAAGAGATCGCAATGGACTTTATTATTGAATTACCTAAGACTGAAGGGAATACGATCATTTGGACTATAATGGACTTATTCTCTAAACAGGCCCATTTTATAGCCTGCAAAGGACTTCCATCTGTGAAAAAACTTGCAAAGCTGTTCGTGAAACATATCTATAGACTACATGGAGTACCTCGTAGAATAATATCAGACAGAGGGGTACAATTTACCGCAAAATTTTGGAGGGAATTTCTGAAATCCATTGGTTCCTCTCAAGGGTTATCCTCAGCTTTCCATCCTGCTTGTAACGGAGCAGCGGAGAGGGCTAATGCCATGATTGAACAATACATTAGATGCTATGTAAATTATCAACAAGAAAATTGGGCTGAGTTATTACCTTTTGCAGAGGTTGCTTACAATAATGCAGTACATAGCAGCACGGGATTGACTCCATTCCAAATCAACACTGGAATAGATTTTGTCTTGATGCCAGAGTTACCTAGACAACCTCCCTCATCCATGTCCCTGAGAGAATGGATGAACTCATTAAAGAAAGGATGGGAAAATACAAAAAATGCTTTGACCGAAGCTGCAAAAAGTTATAAAAAACAGGCGGATAAACATAGATCCCTTCAACCGCCTTTTAAAGTAGGGGACAAAGTATATTTGTTGACCAAGTATCTTAGGTTGAAACTGCCCAGTAAGAAGCTGGGTCCAAAATTCTTGGGTCCGTTCCCAATTTCAAGGATAATCAATCCGGTCACTGTCCAATTACGTCTTCCTCAACTATTGGGGAAAATTCATCTAGTATTCCATTGTAGTTTACTAAAACCAGCTACTACATCAATGATAAGACCACCGACAATCGCTCCCCCTAAACTGTTAATGGTACAGGGGGAAACACATTATGAAATTCAAAAAATTCTCGATTCTAGATTACACCGTGGCCGATTGCAATATTTGGTCTTATGGAAAGAATACCCTCTCTCAGATGCTAGTTGGGTAAAGAGTTGGGATGTTCATGCTGATCAATTGGTTAACCAATTCCATGAGGATTTTCCCCACAAACCGAAGGGTCCTAGTGGAGGGGGGAGAGGGGGTTAAGGACAATTTATTAACCCCTGTATCTGTTTTTTTTTTCCTTTTAGGAGGAGGAGTTTTCAAAGGGGGACGCCTGTCAGCTTTAAAAAAATTCAGCTGTCACATTTCATGGAAGGGGGGGGTGGAGGAGTTGAAAAGTTCAAGGTTATTCTGTATGTTGTATTAAGAAATTCCAGTTGCAGTTAATTGGTTCTCGTGATTTATGAAGTGTAGAAGTGGGAGGAGAGAAGGTGGATTCTGTGTAACGCGCGGAAATAATTTCACTGTGGGAAATTGCCTTTGACATGCCAGATCTATTTCTAAATAAATCAATTGGAGAGAAAATATCTCGGAGTGATTGATATCATGGATACTTTCTGGATGCCTTACAAGGAGTCAGTTGCCAAGTGTCTGGATTTTGATCACATGATCATGGGAGTGCTGCAAAGGCGTAATTGTGAAAAATAGTTGTATGTCACCCTTTTCAGTGCCATTGTCATTTTGAATGGTCACTAAACGAACTGTTCAAAGTCGAAGGCCACCTGTATTATACAGATGGAGAAGCGAACAGAGACATGAAACGTAGAAGGCTACCTGTATCTCACACAGCCCAAGCGAATACATGGCAACATCTTGGTTGCTAACCTGAATGTCTAATTTTTGCAGGTTGCAGTAGAATTCTATCCCCGACCAAATATTGTCGGCTGTGTATTTGGCAGGGGACTAATATCATGTCTTTTCTTTTTTTTTAAGGAAACCCCTTCAAAGCACATATTCTCCAAGCATGACAACCGACATGCCTTCTCAGGATCAGCTACCTGTTTTGAGCAGGTGAGTATATTTACAAGGAGGGAGAAGGGGAAATCTCATGTTTCTTATGTAGCAAACAGAAAGCAGTAAATTTAGTGCTTGGTTATTTCTTGAAAAATCCTTGCATCACTAACCTTTCTTCAGCAGCTTCTTGGATTCTCTCAGGAACTGCTATCACCAGTTGGATGTCCTTGTAAAAGCAGCAGTTTTTGCCCATTTTACGTCTTTTCTTGCCACAGTTGTTAAGTGAATCTGGCTTCTCCCTTGACTTTGCTTGACAGGTTGCCCCAAAAGTGCTTTTTCACAAGACTTTCTGGTTTTTCTTTGAAGACGTTTCGCTTCTCATCCAAGAAACGTCTTCGTCTCACAAGGATGAGCTGCTCTGAGAAGCTTCTCGGATGGGAAGTGAAACATCTTCAATGGAAAACCAGAAAGTCCATTTGCCTCATGAAAAAGCGCCTTTGGGACAACCATGACCTGGATGACGGAGAATCTCCACAGACACTGGGAGAAGGACGCAAAAGGTGATCACGTGACACACACACACACCCCCGGGGACACTGACACAGTTGCCATTCTGATCACGTGACCATGAGCATGCTGCAGCTGTTGTAAGTGTGAAGCCATTTTTTTCGGTGCCTTTGTAACTTTGGTCACTATATGAACTCTTATGAAGTCTGTAGTTGCCCACCCCTGTTGTAGAGGCTCTTTTCCATGGTCTCCACAACTTGACCCATCTTCATCTTTGGTAACTGGTATCCTTTCTTTTTTATTTTTGGATTGGTCAACTTGTTTCACCAACGCAAGTCTGAACAGATTCTCCTTGTTTTATGGCAGGGCTTAGGGAGAAGAAAAATAGAAGGGAGTCTTCCCAATACCCGGTCCTTGATTGACTGGGTCCCCTTGAAAGAGGAATTAGAACGTGACAGGCCCCTTCTCTCGAGTTATCAGTGCGATTTCCACTCCAAAGGGAAGATTCCCCAGCTCTTAACCGAACAATACTTTCAGAAGCAACCTGTACAACGCACACCCAGCACCACCTACCAACATACCTACCACAGCTACTGTTTGCCTCAACCTAACCCAAGCATACTCCAAGAGCAGCAATTGGCCAAGGATCCCAAACCAAAAGATCCCGAGCCCACTGTTCCTGCCTCCAGTGATCCTCCAGCTCCTGCCTCCAGCGAGGTCACGGCAACAGACAACACAACGGCTGCAGAAGATGTCACTCCAGCACCTGTTTCTAAGCGTTCTGCGTTTCTTCTTCCACCCCGACTGACAGTTTCCGACTGTTTGTACTGGCACAATTGTTGATTGCACATCCAATAGGTTCTGTTCATTTGACTGAGGAAAATGAAATGCTCTTTTGTAAATGCTAAAAGGGAGAGAAAAATAAATACAAGCTTGCTGGACTGCAGAGTTTTTGCCACAGTGGAGAATATTTTGTAGCTCACGGTCAAGTTCTGCCAAGGTAAAATATTTGCTATGAATGTCAACAGAAAGGGTCCTGTCAGTTTTATGTGTTATGCATTATGTTTTCAAGCACACTTCCTTGGATAATTTATCTAACAAAGGAAGTGTGCTTTGTTGCTGTTTTTTTGAAAAAAAATCTTTCCATTAAGCTTGTTCAGCTTGTTGAAGTTTATTTGTAGCATATAATGTCATCATCTTGTATTTCTAAACAAGCAATTGAAATAGAGATGTTAGGGCAGGGGAACTGGGTAAGGAAAGCATTCAGGAAAGGTAGCAGTCAAGAAGCATGATAATCAAAGTTTGGGAAAGAGAAACTTCTTCTAATAACTATCATTAGTGACTTCAAAAATGACTTTCTTCTAGATCTATAATTAATGACTTTTAACTTTTCGTATGACAACTGAATAGATGGATAATAATCACACTTTTTAAACTGCATTTTAACTCAGCCGACTCTTGGTTGGAAAATGTCCCGTATTCATAACCTTTGGAATGCATTACACTTTTGTAGGCCACCATTATTTTGAGGTATTGGATTTTTCTCTCCTTAACATTATAATTTTAAATTGGAAATTAAGGAGATATTAATAGCAAAATCTTGTAATCCATGCTTGTGCCGTGACAGAAATATACCCAATCCCAAGACCCACAATTATGAGGTATTATTAAGGTGATACAATATGATCTAATCTGTTCGATTATTATATTTAAGGTCTAATGATTGCTGGTAATAAGTTCATATGCTATTGGGTATGAATTGTGTATAGCCGAAATTGTGCTGTATTTTGAATGTAGTGTTTGGGGTCCAAATCCTTAAAGAAGTGAAAACCAAAACGAGTAGCCATTAGTTTCAAGGTTGGCTTCAAGCTTAAGATGGACCTTGGTAGCCTGCTTTCTAATTCATTTATTTGTTAAATTATATGCCCCCATCTCAGTCCCAAAGGTGCTTTTTCAAAGAGGTAGCTGAACTTTCTGGTTTTTCTTTGAAGACATTTAGCTTCTGATGATCTAGATCAGGGGTTGCCAACCTTTTGGACTTCAGGGACCACCAAACTCATAATTTTAAATCCCAGGGACCACTAACCGGTTCTGTGGATGTGGCCTAATTTGTGGGTGTGGCTTGGTGGTCATGTGACTGGCTGGGCATGGCTTGTATGTAAATATTATAAATATTTATATAAATATTGAATTTTTTATTAAAAAAGAGCAACTTTTACCCAAAATCAGGTAAAGCAGGCAGGCAGATTGAGTTGCTCACAGAATCACAGATTCATTCAGAAATCTACCTATCTGCCATTGGCTAGCTCAGTCTGTCACATAAAATTTGCTAGCAACAGGCATGATATTCTTCCGATTAAAATCGGAATTCCGATTTTTTTGGGAACCCCCCCCTTTCCCCCCACCCCTTCTTCTTCTCCTTCCCCTCCCCTCGGAGGCCCCGAGTCAGGAGTTGCTGGCGCGGCTCCGCGCGGCTCCAGTCCCACGTTGCCTCAGGAAGGGAAAGGCAAAAAGGAAGAGCCGCGGCGGCGCTTTGCAACGGCAGCAGCGGCTCCTGGTTTTGCCTTTCCCTTCCCGAGGCAACGCGGGACTGAAGCCGCGTGGAGCTGCGCCGGCGGTAGCAACTCCTGACAGCCCCAATCAGATACCTGAGCGGAGCCCGGGCGGTGCGAGCGGAGGCCGCTGAGCGGCAGGAAAAGGGAGCTGGGCCAGCCACAGACCAGCCTCCGTGCAACACGCCGCCGCCCGGCCCTGGCGAGGGAAAGCAGCGGGCGCTCCCCGGGCGCGCGGCGGGGGGTCTCTTTTGGCCGGCCCCGATTTTTTTTTCAGAGCAGAATATCATGCCTGTAGCAAGCAAACTCACAAAATTAACTCACAACACACCATGTATGTAAATATTGAATTTTTTTATTAAAAAAAGAGCAACTTTTACCCCAAATCAGGCAAAGCAGGCAGGCATTGAGTTGCTCACAGAATCATTCAGTGATCTATCTATCTGCCATCGGGTAGCTCAGTCTCTCAAATTTGCTTGCCGTGAGTCTGCACTGAATAACAGAGCCTTCAGTCCTAAGGGAAGTTCGTCTGTGCTTAAAAGCAGAGCCAAAAATCTAAAGACTAGCTAGAAAGCAAGAAATCCAACCGTTTCCTGATTCCTAGCTAATCTAAATCTCCCAGCGCAGCAGAACAGATGATGGTTGGAAAAAGGAAAAATAGCAATTTTAGCAGGCAAGTTTGCCGGGTAAGGAGTGGGTGGGCGGGGAACGTTCCTGCGGGCCATGTGGATGGCGCAGCCTTGTGTTTCTGCGTAGCCTGGATTAATTGCTTTGGGGGGTTGCTCTGGGGGTGAGATTTCTCTGCAGGCCACCAAAATTTCCTCACGGCCCACCAGTGGGCCACGGCCCACCTGTTGGCGACCGCTGATCTAGATGATCTAGATCATTTCACCGTGATCTAGAGGACTGAGATTCTTCATAGACACCGATCTCAGTGTTGCAGTGACTCTAAAGCTTCCTGGTTGGCCACATTTTCATTCTCAATCATAGGTTTCCTAAAATGCAGTTCTAGTAAGCTGTTATATATCTGCGCATCTTAGCTCTTTCAGTATGATTTTAAGGGCCTTTGTCATCTTGGACCTAGATACAATACAAACATATCTCAATGACATTTCTTTTCTACTGTGTGTCTGCGATACTGTATTTTACTCCCAGCCTCTATATGAAAAAAAGCTTTAGGTTGTCTTATTCTTACATCCTCTAAGGGCAGCCTCAAAATTACCTCAGCTTAATGCCAACAGAGTGCAATTAACTTGGCGCTGTTATATAGCAGCTGGGAATAGAAGCAAGATTAGTATTGGCAATAGGGATAGCAAATTTCACAACCGTAGTTTTCTGCTTACTCAAGACTGGCCATCTCAGTTTTAGGGAGTACCATGACTTCAATATGTTTAGAAGCCTCTCTGCATTTTTTTTTGGAAATATGAGGTTTTAGAATGGGAGATCACTTCATTTGAACATCCTCCTCCAGTAACTGTGGCCCACCTCTGACCTTTCTTGAACTCTCGAAAGTCAGAATTAGAGAAAGAACATACTGAGAAGGGATCTGTGTACATGGAAGACGTACACAGATCCCTTCTCAGTGTGTTCTCTCTCTAGTTCTTTACAAGTACATAAAAGGTAAAGGTTTCCCTTGTCCAGTCATGCCCAACTCCAAGGGGCCGTGCTTACCTCCCTTTCTTAGCCAAGAGAGGCAGCGTTATCGGAAGACGCTTCCATGACTATATGCAGAGACACATGGAACGCTGTTACCCTCCCTCCAAAGTAGTACCTATTTATCTACTCGCAGGTTGCATGCTTTCGAACTGGTAGGTGGGCAGGAACTGAGGGAAGTAACGGGAGCATACCCCATCGGCAGGATGGCTCAGTGGTGAAATTTTTAGAATAGAATAGAATTCTTTATTGGCCAAGTGTGATTGGACACACAAGGAATTTGTCTTGGTGCAAATGCTCTCAGTATACATAAAAGATACAAGATACAACTTAAAGACACTGAGCTTGTCAGCTTTCCAGCTGCCAAACAATCTATGTTGCCAAACAGGCATGGCTATACAATGTGGATGATCACGAACCTGTGTTTGTGACCAGAGCGTTACAATCACATCCATATGTTCATCTGAACACTTAAGATTTTTAACAAATTGTTTCATCTTTTGATGAGAATAGGCTGGTTTTTGGATAAAGGTGAGCATGAATCAAAAATGCAGGCCAATCTGAACAGTTATGGAGCTACAATCCACCGTCTCAAGGTCATAAATTGTCCCCTTCCGGTCTAGAGAATGCAGTTGAGCATTTAATAATGATAAAAATAGAGAGCTTGTAATACAGTATTAGACACTAGTGCTAATGTCTAATCCAACATTGAATGAGGATATAACCCGATACTGAATGAGACAGGATGTCAGGGGGGGTGAAATTCCAGATTTTATTGGCATGAGGTACTATACCACCTCCTAGGCACTGAACTAGAGGGCACCTTATGTGCTACATGAGACACAGAGAGAGTTAGGAACATACCACGTGGGGTGCAATGGCTGCCCCCAGAGTCCTACAGTCAACTCAGCTAGGCAGCAAGAGAGGCATCAGCACAAGGATAGCAATCACAACTTGAAGCAGACATACTGGAGTACCTGCTCCACGGGGACAGCACTTCCGGTTACTCTTCCCCAGACCCAGCTGAAGGAACGCGGCTGCCTTTTCATCAATAAGAAACAATCTATGCTGCCAAACAGGCTTGACGAGAAGGTGGGTGAAGCTGTGTCCCGAGCTTTGTGATGACTTAATTGCATCCCAAACTCAAGTCGTCTCTTATCCCTTTTTTTCTTGGACAATTAATAATGGGATGCTATATATGAGCCTTACTAATGCGGCAATGACAAGCTGCAGAGTAGCTGAGCCACATAGAAAGGGGGAGGGAAGATCTTCAAGCTAGAGAGCTTCAAACAAAGCCAAAAATAAAATAAAATTTAAAAAAATGACAGTATTGTTGTGGTGTATTGGCTTTATATTCTATTGCAGTGGAATATAAGTAAATAACCGAAAGGAAGAGAGTAGAATTGGAGAGTTTTGCTTATGAAGAGGCAATCACGCAGCCGCTTCAATCCAAGTTCACCCAGGCCAACCTAAATTCCCAATTCTGTTCCTTTGGAAAGCTACCCGAAGAAATCGCAGCTGCCCCATCAAAAGAACCAGCTTACTTTGTTCCCTGGCTGTCAGGGCCGCTAAACTGCTTGACCCTTTGCCTCGCCTACAGAACAGGCGGCTCTGGTCTCTGAGCTACTTGATGCTTTGCAGAGATGAAATGAGTTATTTGCAGAATGGCCAAAGGAAAAAATCATCGCAGCAGCAGGCCTCCACCGCTGGCCATAAAGCTCTTCTCGCTGCTCCTTCCTCGTATGCTTAATGCTGTCATCAACAGGCACTTTTGAGTCCTCTTGGTGCACGCTGTAAGGGCAGAGACCTTTTCATAATAAAGGTTCAATCAGACCTCTTCCTGTAAGCTCAGGGCCTCCACTGCACTGCTGGGGCCTTGAGCCACCCCTCCAATCACAAACAGCAGGTTGGGTGCCTCCAAAGTAGCACAAGAGCAGCGCCCGGTAGGCATGGAGGGCAATAGTTCCCATTTCTTCTTAGCCAGATTAAATCCTTCTGTAGATTCCAGAGCACTTGACTGATTCCCTAGAAGAAGAAGGAGAGAGAAAGATGGGTGAACGGAACGGCAATTTCCTTTACCCAACGGAGACTCGGCTGGCATTTGTCTCCGACTGCAGTGCCACACACTGAAGGCATCGAAATCGCACGCTCTGTTAATTAAAAAGAGAACCGTGCAATGGACTTCTACCAAGCCAAACATCTCCCAGGATCTACTGCCAGGCATGTCTTGCTGCTGAAGCAAAGGATTTGACAGGATGCGCGGTGCTTTTGAACGCGAGAGATTTCTGCAAGCCTGGGGCCAAAATTAAAGCCAGAAACTGTGCAGAGATCTGGGCTCTGCTTTCTCACAGTAGATCACATTGCCAACGCCACCGGCAATGCCTGCTGTAATTTCTCCATGAAAGCCAGTGAGGTAGCGCCAAGGGATTCAGGCTGCACTAACTTCTAACTTCTGTTTCAAATCAGATCTTTTTGGATTTATTTCATATGGAGAGTGCCTATATTTTATATG
>NC_142010.1:22979556-23064556 GCF_049901735.1 Notechis scutatus | reverse complement strand
CCCTCAAATATTGGAAGACTGCTATCATGTCTCCCCTGGTCCTTCTCTTCACTAGACTAGCCAAGCCCAGTTCCTGCAACTGTTCTTCATATGTTTTAGTCTCCAGTCCCCTAATCATCCTGGTTGCTCTTCTCTGTACTTTTTCTAGAGTCTCAACATCTTTTTTATAATGTGATGACCAAAACTGGATGCAGTACTCTAGGTGTGATCTTACTAAGGCTTTATAGAGTGGTATTAGTACCTCCCTTGATCTCGATTGTGTCCCTCTGTTAATACAATTTAGGATTGCATTAGCTTTTTTTGGCTGCTGCTGCACACTGCTGGCTCATATTTAGCTGATTGTCCACTAAGACTCCAAGATCCCTCTCACAGTTACTGCTATTGAGCCTGGTTTCACCCAGTCTATGTACTTTTGGTTTTTCTTGCCTAACTGTAGGACTTTACTTTTCTCTACACTGAATTTCATTTTATTAGATATGGCCCAGTCTTCTTGGGTGTTAGCTATTCCTGCCAGCTTAGTACCTGGGTGTTTGGCAATCAGCTCATATTTTCAATGGTTGCAAATCATGTCAGCCTGATCTGTAACCTTCCCAGTCAGCTTCTGACAAACCATGTCAATTAGGGAATCTGGATTTGCTTAATGCCTACGATTCACTTATCAACCATGTGATTCAATTAACTGCAATGAGCCACTTAATGACCATGGTAAAAATGACTGTAAATTTGGGGCCGGTGGTGGGATGACTTGCTTAATGACTGCATTGCTTAGTGACCAAAATTTCAATCCCAATTGGGATCGCAAATGGAAAACTATCCGTAGTTAGCTTTGACAAATAGAAGCACCAAGAACTCCTGTTTCTGAGTCCGGAAACTAAGCAGGAGTGGATCTGGTTAATTCTTGAACAAGTAACCAAGGTCAATGGTAAGCTACTCACAGATTTGCCAATAAAATCTCCTGATTGTATCAACGAAGTCACCAAGAATTGAACTTGACTTGGAGACAACATAAGAGCCATGGTGGCGCAGTGTACTTGCTGTGCTGCAAGTCACTTCTGCTGACTATCAGCTGCCTGCAATTTGGCAGTTCAAATCCCACCAGGCTCAAAGTTGACTCAACCTTCCATCCTTCCGAGGTGGGTAAAATGAGGACCCAGATTGTTGGGGGCAATAGGCTGACTCTGTCAACCGCTTAGAGAGGGCTGTAAAAGTACTGTGAAGCGGTATATAACTCTAAGTGCTACTGCTATTGCTATTAAAAGGCATTTATAATTATTAAGAAGCCTGAATTCAAAGATGGAATTTGACAGGATGGTGACTGCATGTTCTCATCTGGGTGTGCGAAAATTATGGATTACAGATAGTCCCCAACTTACAACCATTCGTTTAGTGATTGTTTGAAGTTACAATGGCACTAAAAACGAGGGCTTATTTTTCACACTTACAACCTTTGCAGCGTCCCCATGATCACAAATGTGATGACCCGGGGCGTGGCACAAAGGCAACACTGTCAAATAAGCAAAAAATGTCCCTTTAATACCTCCAACTTTTCCCCCAATGTCCAGGTTACCTTCGGCTGGAGAAAAAACTCTTTAAGTGGAGGAAATTCAGTCCGAAAACAAAGTACATACAAACTGTAAATAAAAATCTACACAAACCACCCTGCAGTAATTAACTTGACAGGGCAGGAGAAGGAATTGCAGACTTGAAAGCACAGCACTATACACACAGTTGGGAAGATGCCAGGAACATATATAAGCCTCGACGATAGCAGATAATTCACGATTTGCTCCCAACAACTTTACTGTGTGCAAACTCCCTTTTTAAACACTGTGTTCCCAGTTGCAGCTAATGAAGGGAATCAGGGCCCTTTCCTCCCCCGTAAGCCACGCAACTCACGTTGCTCCCTTCTCCATTCCTCCCTGCGTGCCCTAGGATGAAGAGGGGGTGGGTCTGGGTCTTCCTCCAAATTCCCTCTGCCTTGCTCTACCTCTCCCCTGCTCTGCCCAGCAGGCCTTTGCCTTTCCCCATGTAAGGCATCCAGAAAGTATCCATGATCTCAATCACCCCGAAACATATTCTCTCCAAATGATTTATTTAGAAACAGATCTGGTACGTCTAAGGCCATTTCCCAAAGTGAAAGTATTTTTGAGCATTACACAGAATCCACCTTCTCTCCTCCCACTTCTACACTTCATAAATCACAAGAACCAATTAACTGCAACTGGAATTTCTTAGTACGACATACAGAATAACCTTGAACTTTTCAACTCCTCTACCCCCGCCCCCCATTTTGTGGCAGCTGAATTTCAAAGCTGACACCCCAGTTTCTTCCACAGCCAACAGAGCTACACTCCCACCCCATCAGCTGCTCAGCCTCCCCCTCCGAATCAGATTCCGACAGGGGCATGACACATGATCCAAATTTGGACGCTTGGCCTGTATTTATGACAGTTGCCATGTCTCAGGGTTATGTGATCACTTTTTGTGATATTCTGATGAGCAAAGTCAATGGGGAAGCTGGATTCACTTAACCATATTAGTAAATTAATAAATTAACAATATGGCAAGAAATGGGGCAAACTCACTTAACAAGTGTCTTGCTTAGCCACAGAAATTTTGGGCTCAACTGTGGTCATAAGTTGAGGACTATCTGTGCTCAGTCATTATCCCTTTATTCTGTCTATTAATGAGACACATTAATAATCTTAGGATTCACAATTCTTCCACTTAATTTGCACACCTACATCTCTAGTTTACCTTCCTCTAAGTCAAACATCTCCACGGTGTTGACAAAGTGGGGCCGGGAGTAGAAGTTATGGGGGCCGGGCTGCTGCAGTCCTCCCAAGCTGAAGAAGCAACCCTCAGCCATGGCACAGCTGGCAAAGGCACGCCGACTGGGCACGCTGGGGTAGCGTGTCCAGCTCCTCACTTCCAGATCAAACGCTTCAAAGGCTGTGACGGGCAGCTTGCCTTGTCTTCCTCCTATGAAAATCAGAGACACCATGACTGCAAATCACTCATGAAGTATAGCAAAGTGCAGCAAACCGAAGAAATATATAACAATTTCTACTGAATTCTATAGCCAGGTAAAATACCTCTGATGGCAGAGTCCTAGAGGCAGGCAAATTAAGATCCTGTGAAAACAAGACAAGAGCCACCAAGCTCAGGACAGCTTTAAAATGTTTACCACGATCAAAAACAGAATTAATAGCATAACAGAGTTGGAAGGGACCTTGGAGGTCTTCTAGTCCAGCCCCCTGCTCAAGCTATCCAGTCTCTTTTTAAAAGCCTCCAGTGATGAAGTACCCACAGCTTCTGAAGGCAAGCAGTTAATCGTTCTCACTGTCTGGAAATTTCTCCTTAGTTTTAGAGGTTGGTTCTCTCTTTGATTAGTTTTAGATTAGATTAGATTAGTTTTAGAGTCCTGTTTTTAGACTTTTTTTAAAGATTAGATTAGTTTCAGATTAGATCTGCCTAGCTGCACACCCCACTGTTTATCTTCCTCTATGTGGGTGAACATTTCCAAAACTGTCATCTGTAATGGAAATCTTTTCCATTCCGCAAAGAACCCCAATGCCTAGGAATGACCCAAGATCAAGCCACAAAGATGTTAAACCTTATAGTGATTCCTTGCTGAAAGATAATATGGCCCGTTAACCCAGAGGTCTCCAAACTTGGCAACTAAGACTTGTGGACTTCAGCTTGAAGAGTTGAAGTCCACAAGTTAAAGTCCACAAGTCTTAAAGTTGCCAAGTTTGGGGGGCCCTGCATTAACCTATTAAAAACAATGACAGCCATGTTGGTTTATGAATGAAAGAAATGTTGCAACTAAAAGAACACAAAAATGTCCACAAGCTTGTGAGATTTCTCCAGAAATTTTTCATCGGGCCTGATGTTCCAAAAAGCAGAGGATAGGAAAGAAGCCAGGAAGTCTAACTTCCCCCCTACCTGCTCCTCTCCTGTTTATTCATAATTCTTTGTGTTCGAAGAATTCTGGAGAATTTGAAAGCCTGCTCTCTTCTTTGTGTCTCTTTGATTGTTGGCCTCAATAATTATAGGTCCTTGGATTTCTACCTCTGGGTAAAAAAAATTCTGGATCAAGCATTTATAAAATGGTATTTGAGAATTTCTTGATATTTACAGGTCCTCGACTTAAGACCAGAATTGGGACCAGCATTCCTGTTGCTGAGTAAGTTGTTAAGTGATTTCATGGCCCTTTTTTTGGCCACGGTTGCTAAGTAAATCACTGCAGTGAAGTGAATCCTGTGGTCAATAAGCAAATCCGGCCTCTTTCAAGGACTTTGCTTGTGGAAAGCTAGCTGGGAAGGTTGCCCGGGACACTGCAATCCTCCTAAATACATGCCAGTTGCCATGTGCCCAAATTTCGATCCCATGACTGTGGGGAATGCTGCGAGAGTCATAAGTGTGAGCAGCCATTGTAAGTCATTTCTTTCAGTGCCAACGTAACTTTGAACAGACTCTTAAAAACAAACCATTGTAAGCCAAGGACCACCTGTAATTGGAATGTGGAGATTGATGTCTCCACCTTACCTGTGGATGGGAACCTTCTGTGGACCAGAGTTTGCAGGTTAAGTATAACCCAACTCATCTACAGCCAGGCCCTGTTGGCTGAATCCTTACCCATCACGTAGATCTTGTTCCCGTGCAAGAAAGTAGAAGCCCCGTAGCAAGGTGTGGGCATGGGTGGCAAAGGCTGCCAATGATCCTTAGCTGGTTCATACATTCGCAGGAGAGCTTGTGGGGACGTGTCTGCGCCCATTCCACCTAAAGCATAAACCACTCCATCTAAGAAAAGGAGAAATGGGTCCATGTAAAAGGGACAAGTGACGGATATTTTTTAAAGAGCATCTTGTAATTCTACCTTACAGTGCCAGGGTTTTTGCTTTGATTGTTTTGAATGAATGAATGAATGAATGAATGAATGAATGAATGAATGAATGAATGATTTATTGGCTAAGTGTGGCTATCAGGATTCCGGCAGTTGCCCCAATTAAATCATGAGTCTCAAGCCAAACTTCCAAAACTTCAAAAGGATTTATTGGGAGTTAACATATCCGGCACTGCCTGGGTGGAGCCGACTCTGAGACGCATAATTCATTGTCACCCTTGACCCTGGTTTCCCCCCCCCCCACCCTCTGGGTATATCATAATTCATATTCTCCAATGAGACACATCCATAGCCAAGAGTCATCAATCATGTTCTCCAGCTTTTTGCGCAGCAGAAACTTCAGTCACCTAGTTATTATCTTTGAAAAACTATTTATGGAATGCACTTTCGCTTTCCAAGCTGCCTCGCTGCTCTTTCAAACACCTTTCCCCCCGCCCCCCCTCCGCCGCTTTCTGTTAGCAACTCTAAAAAGACCATAGAAATATTTTATGACTTGACAGTGGTTAGACACACAAGGAATTTGTCTTGGTGCATATGCTCTCAGTGTATGTAAAAAGAAAAGATGCATTCATTTTATGGACTTTGGTTTCGTACTACTGTCGTGAGAATCGTGACTCTTAAGACTGATGTCCCTGTTAGCCTTCTCTCTAGCGCAGGGGTGTCAAACTCACGGCGTCACGCTATCATCACGTGACGTATTGCGACTTTTCTCCCCTTCGCTAAAGCAGGGGTGGGGTGTGGCCAGTGTGTGATGCATCCGGCCCGCGAGTTTGACACCCCTGCAGTCTAGTCCCAAACCCCATGTTAAGGAGAATGCTTGGCAGAGGTTTACCTACCAGTTGGTAAAGTTTGCTTGGATAGGAGAAAAACAAAACCAATCCCTTTATTCCCATATTTAACATGTCTTCACATCGCCATCCAGGATTTTTCCTGTGGCAGGACAAGTCGCCAGTAAACATATCATAGAGTTATCTGCCAGCTCAAAGACTGGGGTGAGGTAGAATTCTAAATAATCTATACCGATGTTGAGACTTTGGCAGCTTTAAGATACGTGGATTTCAGCTCCCAGAATTCTCCAGCCAGCCATGCTGATTCAAAGAAATACAGGTAGTCCTCAACTTAGATTATTATTTATTATTGGATCTCTAATGATCTAAGTGCTGGAGCCCACAGCAACTACATAGCCAAAAAGGCATTAAGAGTTGTTATTAACCTAATCCTGTATAGCTTTTTCTCCAGTAATATTGTAACGACTAACTAGAGCATACAAAACATTTGCTAGACCAATTCTCGAATACAGCTCATTTGTCTGGAACCCATATTGCTTATCTGATATTAGCACAGTCGAGAAAGTCCAGGGATATTTCACGATAAGAGTCCTCCACTCCTCTACCCACAACAGAATACCTTATGCCACCAGATTTGAAATTTTAGGCTGACAGACTAGAACTACGCCGCCTCTGGTCCGACCTAGCATAGTACATAAAATTATCTATTGCAATGTCCTACCCATCAATGACTACTTCAGCTTCAACCAAAACAATACAAGAGCACACAATAGATACAAACTCAAGGTAAACCGCAGCAAACCCGATTGCAGTAAATATGACTTCAGCAACAGTGTTCAATGTCTGGAATACACTACCTGTGATGATCCAGTGTGTGATACAAAACAAAGACAGTCACAAAAAACAGGTGAAGCCCCTTTTATTCCTTCACTTTGCTTCCAAGCTCCAAATATCCTTGACAGAAGACAAAAAACTCCCACACAAACAGTTACAAGAAGGAGGGAAAAAACAACACAAACCAGACAAGATAAGGGCTGGAGGATGTCCACAGATAACAGCACACACACTCGGAAGGACGCCAAACTCAGAGAGGAACCATAAACTAGAGATATTTCCATGCTTTGTTTCCAGCACTCGCCTGTATGCATGTCTGTTTTCTTACTCAGTTGTCACAGCTGCAGCCCATGAAGAGGATCAAGGCCTTCTCCTCATGAGTAGACCACGTCTCTCCCTTATCCTCTCCTCCCTGCGTGCCCTAGGATGGAGAGGGGATGGGCCTGGGTCCTCCTCTGATTGCTCAGCCGGCCTCTGCCCTTCCCCAGCCTCCTCCACAACCTCTGGAGCCACACTTCCACTCCCTGTTGGCTGTTCTTCCTCTCCCTCAGAGTCAGTCCCCACCAGGCGCATGACACTACCTGACTCTGTAGTTTCATCCCCAAAACTTTAACCTTAGACTGTCTGCTGTTAACCTCACCCAATTCCTAAGAGGTCTGTAAGGAACATGCATAAGTACACCAATGTGCCTACCGTCCCTGTCCTAGCATTCCTTTTTATTCGTATCTATTTCATGTATTCATCATCATGTTTAGACTTATACATGTTATCTAATACATGCTTGACAAAATAAATAAATAAATAAATAAATAAATAAATAAATAAACAAACAAACAAACAAACAAACAAACAAATAAATAAAATAAAATAAACTTATGGCCACAATTGCAGAATTTCTGTTGCTAAGCAAGGCGGTTGTTAAATGAGTCACACCCAATTTTATGACCACGTTTTGCCAAGGTTGTTAGTGAATCATTGCAGTTAAGTGAAATGCAGTCATTATGTGAATCTACTTCTCCCTTTGACTTTGCTTTTCAGAGGCTGGCTGGGAAAATTGCAAATGGCAAACACAGGAACCCAGAATGCTGCAATTGTTGTAAATAGACATTGGTTACCAACTGGGGTGGGATTCTACCAGTTCGCACCTATTCGCTAGAAACGGTTGTTAACATTCTAAGCAGTTCGGAGAACCGGTTGTTAGAAGAAATTACTGGCCTAATCCTGTAAGGAAGGCAGGAAGGAAACATTCTGGTGTTGCTTACAGAAACTGCCTCTCTGGTTAACCCTTTTTACATTCTTGGCAGGACTAGACTTCCTGTCTCTGGAACTTCTCTGGAGTTTTTTCCCCTCCTTTACTGGTACCTTGCTTGTGTGGAGTGACCATTCAAAGTTATAATGGCACTGAAAAAAGTGACTTATGACCATTTTTCACACTTATGACTGTTGCAGCATCCCTACAATCATGAGAGGCCAGGCGAGGAGATGCGTGCCTCGATGTGAGTGATGTTGTGTTGGTCATGCCCAGCCAGTCACATGACCACCAAGCCACGCCCACCAACTAAGCCATGCCCACAGAACCGGTTGCTAAAAAATCCCACCCCTGGATACCAAGCTTCTTAAGTGATGATGTGACTTAGGGATGATGCAACGGCTGTAGGTGTGAGTACCTGTGATAAGTCCCTCAACTCTGCATGGTCACTGAATGGTTGTAAGTCGATGATTACCTATACCTCGCACTCTAAACGCTAGGACAAAAAGATTATAAAATCCTTTCTTCTGACTGCTGTCAATTTGAAACACTATGTCACTGGAAGCCATACCATAGTTGCACTATATTCTGCGTGGGTCAGACTGCACAAAATAATAATCTTAATTTCACACAAAATGATAACCTTAAATAAAAAGTGGAAAGATTCTTGTGGAATGTTGTGAAAGGTTCCCTAATGGATATGGGCAATTAACTATGGATTCTGGCTGAGGAATTCTGGGAATTCAAGTCAGACGTCTTAAAGCTGCCGCGGCTGAGAAACATTGATCTACTACACAAAAATCTAAACAATTTGAAACCAAGGGATTTAAAGGAGTGGCTATTTTTGTACTAGCTCACCTTTGCTGCTAGATCTGCTAGAGCAGGGGTCAAACTCAATTTCATTGAGAGTCGCATCAGGGTTGTGTTTGACCTTGGGTGGCTGGGGTGGGCGTGGCCAACTCAATGTCACTAGTGTTGGGGGCACCTGTGGTGCCCTGAGAGCTCTGCCAGTGAAAACAGGCTCCCGAGCTCCGTTTTTGGCTGCGACAGCCTCCTGCAACCCTCCGCCAGCGAAAACGGAGCTCTGCACTGGCAGAGGCCTCGCTTGCCAATCCTTTGCGGTTTCCAGGGTGGCCCCACGGGCCAGATCTAAGCACCCCACGGGCAGAATCTGGCCCACGGGACTTGAGTTTGACACCTCTGTTCTAGAGGAAGAACTGTCTTATATTCAGTGGTGGGATTCAACCAATGTTACTGCCGGTTTGGTGACTTATGGTTTTTTTTTTGAAAATTTTATTTGGGTTTTCACGAAAACATAATACAAATAAAACATATTTTTTGAAAATAGCATGGTCCCAGTTATCACTTCTTCATACAGACACAAAACTCAATTTCATGCTCATTTTTATATTCTATTCCATATCTTATTACCATTTTATATTTTCTACATAGTTTTTCCCCTCTTCTAATTTTCTCAACTTTGTTTTGATTATCTCAATTCAAATCATTATATTTATACTTTTGTCTGTCCTGTTACAATTTCACATTATCTTTTCTTATTAAACAACTTTTTCCCTGTAGTTACCAATTAGAGTATGACACCTTTATATCCTTTAATTTTATCCATTCAAGCTCTTCTTTAAGCTTCAATGTATAGCTTTAAGATTATAGCATTCAATATAATACATAACTCCCAATCGAATTCTGCTTGGTACATTCTTAAAATAGACACTATATTCTTAAAAAGAAAAAATTATATATATATGTAAATAAAACACATTCTATTCCAATTCAATTCTATCATTAATATGCATTAAAATCTTAACATCTTTTAACATTTCTTTTCAATTGAATATCATACTTCCTTGGGAACACTTATAAACTTTCCATAGTTAATTCTTTTTTTCCCCATATTTCTCACTTATATTTTTATAAATCATTACTAATAATTAAAAATGTTCCCTTTTAATTCTCTCAATCATTTTAATTCATTTATTTATTAACAAACATCCCACTGCATTACAATCAATATTTTATCCATCATATTTTCTAAAGTTATTTCTATTTGTAATATAACAAAGCTATCTTATGTACCTTTGCAGAATCCCTTTTACAATTAAATTTTCACCCATTATCTCTAAACAAACTTATGGTTACAATCCTTATATCTTTTCCCTGTTTCTCCATTTCTTGTTTCTGTCTTTTACAACTTCTTTTCCTTGCCTTCTTCCCCCTCTTCTTCTCCCTCCCCTTTTTATTGCCTCGTCTCTCTACTTCTAACTCTCTCATCTGTAATCCCCTCTTCTGTTGCTTTCTAATATTATACTTATCTTTCAAATTGTTCTTCTTCTTTTTGGTTGTTTTTTCTAATCTTAAACCTTTCACTCTCTTTCCCCCCTTTTCTTCCCCCCCACTTAAAATTATTTGATCATTAAAGATGGCTTCTTCTTTGTCCCAATCTTCTTGTTCTGCAAGCGTTTCTCGTTGCTTCTCATAGTTCCAGATCTCCATTTCTAAGAATTGAAACAGGAAGCCAAAAGAACTTCTCCCTCCTTGTGCGTCTTCTTTCCATTTTTTAAGTTCCGTTTTCAGTTCTTCTAAGAGTGATACCATTTTAAAAACTTTTAAACAACCACCCAGTTAATTTTAGTCATCTAGATGCAAAAACCAAAAATCACCAAGTAATCCAAATAATCCAAAGCTGTTTCTACTTGCTTCTTTTTTCCACTTTCTCTTCCTGGGGTTCTATTATTTTGTTACCAAGTTTCCATTAAAATGTATCTTTGAGGAATCTTGTTAAAATTTCACTGTAAGTTCCTTTTAATTACAGTTCCATTCCTTAATTCCAGGCAGTCTGCTCCATTTTTCCAGATCCTGCCCTTCTATTCTTTTTTCCCCCTCCTTTCCAGCTTTTAAAAACTTTTAAATGTCCAGAAATCTTTATTTATCCCTTTGACTTTTATTTTCAAATTAGATGCCTATTAATGTCAAAGTGGATTTTTTTTCAGTTTCTTGCTTACGTCTCTTAGCTGTCAGTATAAGGAAGGGAAGAAAAAAAAAACCTAATCCTTTCCCTTCTCTCTCTCCTTCGTAGCTTCAAAATCTTCTTTGGGAACAATGTTGTTAAGTTTAAATTCCAGGATACCTTATTTGTTGCTTTTGCTGTTTGACCCGGTCAACCAAAACTTTCTCTTCTTATCTTCCTCCTGCACATTCTTTTCTGGTCGAGTTCTTCTTTGTGGTGGCCATTTCTGACCACCGCTACAACCGCCTTCAGGAAAGGGAGTAATGGCCAGCTGGGGAGGAGAGATGCAGCTCTCCTCAACCCTGCAGGCAGTCTCCCCCCTCTTCACCACCTCTACGGGGTGGCTTAGCCCCGAAACCAGCTGGCTCGGGGCACTCCAGCGGCGAGCACGGATCAAAGCCTCGGAGAGACGAGGTTTCGGTCTGTCGCTGAAGAAGCTCAAACCGGAAGTCCAAGTTTGACACCTCTGTTCTAGAGGAAGAACTGTCTTGTATTCAGTGGTGGGATTCAAACAGTGTTACTACCGGTTTGGTGACTATGTTTTGTGCGTAAAAAAATCTTTAGCTGTGCCGCCCAGACAGCTGAAAAGCGCTACGGGCAGGTGCACAGCATTCGAAAGCCTCTTTTTTCCTGCTTTTTCAACCTCAGCTATGCCGTGCAAAGCAGCTGAGGTTGAAAAAACAGAAAATAAAGGTCAGGTAAGAGCCCGGGCAGGCAGGTGGGCCAAACAGCAGCAAACACACAACAGGTTCAATATCTGCTACTCTTCAGAGCTACCAGTTCTATAGAGCCGGGCAGAATCGGTGGCATCCCCTGCTTGTACTCTCATAAACAGATAAAGAAAGTTAAAGGGTGACATGACGTCGTAGCTTTCTGAAGCATTGTCCTTGCTAAGAAAAAAGCACTTGGGTAAAACCGGCACAAGCTGGCACATCAAATCCATTGAATAACTATCTCCGATAGAGTGGGATCCATCCTTTTGTTGTTGTTTTTTGCTTTTTTTATACTTAACTGAAGTTCTTATGGATGTTATCTGCTCTGAAGGAGATCTTTGCAAAGGGCAGGATGCACATTAAAAAAAATAAAAATAAAAATAAACGAAAGAATAATTAACGATACATGAAGGAAAGATCCAAGGGTCTTTTAGGCTTAATGCAAGTTATGGCCTCACAGAAATTACTGAAGAAATTCAAAGCAGAGAAAGTGACAAGAGGCCAGAGGTGGTATTCAGCAGGTTCTGACCAGTTCTGGAGAACTGGTAGTGGAAATTTTGAGTAGTTCAGAGAACCCCAAATATCACCCGACTGGAAATTTTCCTTCCCCTGCCATGCCCACCAAACCATGCCCACAGAACCAGTAGTAAAAAAATTTGAATCCCACCACTGCAAGAGACGCGATCCCTTTACAACAATTGGCAAATGCTACAGCAAAGCAAGTTTACATAATCACTTTTTATCATATTTATAGGCTGATGCTACAGCATGCCATCATTCTTCTTCTTTTTTTTAAACAAATTTTATTCAGTTTTTCACATAAAAACAAAAATCTCTTTTTAGTGGACAACATATTTCCGGGTCATCACCTTTACATACAAATATGACAGCAATTATACATTCATATATACATACTTAATTCTATTATTACCTTTTCCATTCCAAATTTTCAGTAAGGAGAGAAACAAACACATTAATTCTAGTCTCTTTCATTAATCTCAATTGAAATACCTTTTTGTTTCATTTCAATTATTTCAAATATAATCCTTTAATATTTATTTTAAAAATAAAGATAAACAATATGTGTTTGTCTAATAATAATAATAATAGGTTGCCAATGTCTCTCCTTGCTTTTAATAGTCTACATTGACTTATTAATTTAGTTGGTTCTTTAGTCTGTCATATTCCCTTTCCATTACACATTCTTTTTATAAATTCTAAATTAATACAAGTTTTAACATTAAAGAAAAAAACAAGTATAAGTTTCCCCCCTTTTACTGCTTTGAGTGTGACACCTCAGTGGTTAAAATATACCTGTCAGCCTCAAGATATCTTCCATAATATATATATTCTGTATCCTAACTATTGCATCTTCTCTGCTGCTATGCCAATCTGTTTCTTTCGGCTGTCATTAGCAACGGAGGTAGGGGGGAACTCGGAGGGGAAGAAAGCTGGAGGTGTTTTGCATTCCTTTTGCTGTGGGTAGCAAGGGGAGGGGGATTCCTGTTTTTAACTTTCCATTTCTTGGCTAGCTTCTATCCCCTTTTGCGCAACTGCGAACTTTTATCAAAATATGTCAAGGTCAACGGACAGAAGCCTCATCACCACCTGGAGATGGCCACATGATCGTATTCAGAACTTTTAATTGGAAGAGTCATTTGGACTTTGGCGGGTGGGAGCATTTCCATTCCTTTGTATATGTGATCTGCGCGCCAATTTCTCAGATTCGGAATTAAATCTGTAGCTTTCACTTTATTCTCCAGTAAAAGGATAACTTTGCTCTAACCCATGGAGTCTGAGTATTTCTTTCTTGGATTGTGAAGGGAGCACAGACTGACAATACCTTTATTCCCTCATCTTGATTCCCAATAAACCATTATTTTTAAGAAATTACAATAATAATCATTACATCTTTTCATTTGGATTCTGCGGCATATTTCCCCCCCCTTAATTTTTAATAAGAGTTATCAATACCTACCAGATTTATCGGCGTATAACACGCACAGGCGTATAACACGCATCTTCATTTTAAGAGGGAAATTTCACCCCCACTCCCACCCCACGCGCGCGCTTCAATCCACAGTGTCCCATTCTGCCTGCCTGCCTGCCTGCCTTAGTTTCTGGTTGTTTGGGAGCAGCTTCGGCTGAGAATAATAACTATTCGCCTCTTTTACTCAGCCGAAGCTGTTCCGATTCAACCATTAACGAAGGCAGGCAGGCAGGCAGAACGCGAGCACTGCGGGCGGGCAGGCGGGCGGACGGGTGGGGAGAAAGGCGACAGGAAAAGCCCCCCGCTTCTTTGAAGCAGTTTCTTCCTGTGCTGGTGGAGGAGCGAGAGAGCGACTGAGAGAGCTGACCCAGAGAGAAGGACAGGCTTCGGTTGCTTCCTCCCTCCCTTCTTTCATTTGTGTCCTTGATCCCCATCCCAGCAGCATTCACCGAAGGCTTCTTAACATTATATCGGCGTATAACACGCATACATCATTTGCCCCCTATTTTCAGGGGGAAAAAAGTGCGTGTTATACGCCGATAAATACGGTATATTACCCTATTTTCTAAATATTTTTAATTGCAGAAATATTCTTATTACCCCTTGTCACCCTGCAGAATCCCCTTTTTAATTCATCAACCATTATCTCTGAAAAAACAATTTCTTTTCAACATTTTACTATTTCTGTATTTCTTTATTTCATATGCCTGTTTCTTACTGCTTCTCCTCCCCCTCTTTTCCCCATATCTTTTCTCATTCCAATTTATATCCGTCTCTTTCTTAATATCTTCCTTTCCCCTTTTCTGCTGGGTCTTTCTGTCTTTCCCAACTTCACAGGTATTCCCCCTTTTGATTGCCTTCTTAAGTCTCAACTTTTTAACCTTCCTTCTTTCCCCACTTCTTTGCAGCGTTCTTTGTGTTAATTGTCTATTTAAAATGTCTTCTCCTTGAATCAACTCCTCTTCCTCTGAAGCTCTTTCTTCTTGTTCTTCAATCGCCATTTCCATTTTTTCTAACACAGAACAAAGTGATTCGCCTCTTTCCTGTAGTAATTCTCTCATATTTTTAAGTTCCATTTTTAATTCCCGAAGAGATATCATCATTACACACTCTTGTATTTTATGATCGTTAAAGTCCATAAAAAAACACTTTTACTTTCCTTTTTTCTTCTTTCAATTTTCTAAAGTTCTCAATTATTCCAGCCCAGGTTCTATACCAAAAACATCAATCAATCCCACAGTCAGTCTTTCCTTGCTTTTTTCTTTATTCTAGTTCTGCTTTCACTTTCTAAGATTCTTACTTTGTTTCAATATTTCTTTAATATTACATCCACACAAGTTCATTCAGAAACAGGATGTTTGAGCTCAAGTTTTTGTCAAAAGGTGACACTCTCCATTATACAAAGTCTTCACCTTTTCCCCCTATTTTTTTATTTAGGGTTTTTCGAACCTCAATATTCCAGCACAGTCCAGTCTCCAATTTGTAAACTTTATTATTATTATTTTTTGACAATCTTAAGTCCAGCTTTATTTTATGCCTGTTTCTTGCCAAAATATTTTAGTCCAATTTAGTTAAATCTTTAGTTCTGGCTTCTTCCTTTCCCAGTTTGAAGCCCCACTTAGCTGTCGGAAATACTTTCTTATTTTTTTTCCTGTCCCTTTGTAATTTCGCCGCTCACGTTTCTTTTCTTAAAAATTCCATGTTACCTTAATCCCGGGGTACTTTTGTTTAGTTGTATCACCCAATTGTCCCGGTTCAGATGTTATCCACCTCTTTCTTCCCTCCTGCACAAATCTAAATCCAGCTGAGTCCTCCTCTTCAGGGTGGCCATTTTAAACCACCGCTGCAGTCGTCTTCGGGGGGGGGAAAAGACCAAGCCCAGGAGGGGAGATGCGGCTCCCTTCAACCTGAGCATGGTATCATTCTTCTGATTCTTCCACTGTGGGCCTCAAAATTTAGCTTTCTCATCCTGGTGCCTTCCTGTTCAACTGGACCAACTCTTCTGGCCACCATGGCCATGGAGTTGAAAATCTGCATGGGATTGATCAAAATGACTGGTCAGGTGTCGAATTCAGAGGGAAATGAAATTCTGGATCTTTTGGGGATTATGTGGGGGAGGGATTAAAATATTTATATGTAGAACTGCAGGTGCTAGGCTATGGATCATCAGAATGATCCCCTTCAGATGTTCCTCTAGCGTTCAAAGGACAGTTTCTATTAATAAATAACTAGTAGAAAAACTTGAGATCTCTTCTGTGCATGAATTAGAATACTAATTACTAGAATTAAATATTACCTTCTTGTTTTCACTGGCTTGGATGCTTGCATAATTAAAAGCCCATGTGGGCCTTTTAATGCACAAGGTGCACAGTTCACTGCAGCAATTTAACGGGGAAGTCGAGAAATATAATCCTTCAGTCATCAGCCCATATTTTATCTTCTATCAAAATAAAGCATGATTTGCCTTTTTTATAGTCTAAACTGCTCTAGGGCAGCAATAATAGCTCTTGCACCTCCTCAATCTATGTTGCTTTTATTAAGACAGTTCATATTTTGGAGCCCTCAATAGGAAAACTATTTCAATTTCTTGACTTGTTGCTTTGCTTTTTTTCTGATTTAGACCCCCATCATTAGCCCCAAGCTGGAGATGTACTGAAATATTATTTTTATTACTCAGAAAATACAATGGCTGTGCTATCTTAAGATGATAAAACCTGTAGTCCAACACATTTGGAAACAACAAGCTGGAGATCCCAAAGGTTCTTTTCCAAAAGGCAATGGGACTTTCTTGGTTTTATTTTATTTATTCCTTCAGTAACAGCTGAGGAAGCTTCTTGGATGAGAAGTGAAACATTTTCAAGGAAAATAAAACCAAGAAAGTCCAGTTGCCTTTTGGAAAAGCACCTTTGGGACAATCATGGCCTGGATGACTGAGAATCTTCATAGTCAACAAGCAGAAGACTGCTATGAGTGCATTTTTCTCTCTTTAGGTTGGATACCTGGATAACTGCAGATATATTTGGATTCCAAATGCAGCAGACCCAGCCAGGCTGTAATTAATTATGGGCAATGTTGACTAAAATTAAGGGGCTACAAATTACATGCAGAACATGTTCATCTTCTTCCATTCTAGTAGAACATGATTTGGCTGCCCTAATTCCAGGATCTAGATAATTGTGAAAGGAATGCTATACTCTGCCTTTCTTTATCAATCCTCCAAAATGATCTGATAATTCAGTATCTGAAAACCACATCCTCCAGATCTTTGGGACTCCAATTCTCACCAGTCCTAGCTAAATATCAGAACTTATAGCAGCAGTAGTCCAATACAGTAGATCCTTTGGTCATGAATGCCTCTGTCATGCCCCTGTTGGAGTCTGACTCCAAGGGAGAGATGAAACAGCTGACAGGGAGTGGGAGTGTGGCTCCGTGCTTGTGGAGGAAACTGGGGAAGGGCACAGGCCAGCTGGGCATTCAGAGGAAGACCCAGGCCCATCCCCTCTTCATCCTAGGGCATGCAGGGAGGAGAGGATAAGGGAGAAACATGAGTGGCGTGGTCTAAGGGGGAGGAGGGGGCCCTGATCCCCTTCATGGGCTGCAGCTGGGAGGACTGTTTAAAAGGACAAACTGCGCATGGCAAAGTTGCTGAAAGCAAAGTGTGCATTATTCTTGTCGGAGCTTATCTGAGTTTTGGCTTCCTCCCAACTGTGGTTGCTGTATTATCTGATACAAGTCTGCAATTTACCATCCTTGCCTGCCGTATTAACTACTTCAGTGTGATTTGTGTTGCCTTTTTTATTTCTAATTAACTTTACTTTGGGTTCAGACTACATTTACTCCCTCCATAGACTGTTTTCTTCAAGAGTTTGATCCAGCCGAGGATAATTGGACATTGGGGCCAAGTTGGAGGCATTAAAGGGAATTTATTCTATTTCTGTGACTTGGTTATTTTTGTGAGACACCACAGGCCATCATAGCTTCTGACCACAACTAAATCGGGTTCTGACCAAAAAAAAATCACAAAATTTTTGAATCTGGTCATGAACACATACTCGGGTAGCTATCAAACATGACCCCTGACCCAGAAATTCCTGAAGACGAAACATTAAAAGACGAAGAAATCGCCAAAGTTATGGAACAAATTATGGTTGTGACCACAGGTTCTACTGTACAACTGAAGATGGCCAGGTTAATATACAGAAGCAGTATCTTAACCAATGATTTGAGATGGATTTGGTTCTAGCAGTAAATCTGGGAAAATCAATAGGCAACTAACTTTTCTTTCTTTCTTTCTTTCTTTCTTTCTTTCTTTCTTTCTTTCTTTCTTTCTTTCTTTCTTTCTTTCTTTCTTTCTTTCTTCCTCTCTCTCTTTCTCTCTCCTTCCTTCCTTCCTCCCTCCCTCCCCTTTTGTCTTTTGTCTTTTTTCTTTCTTTTTCTCTCTCTCTCTCTCTTCCTTTCTTTTTCTTTTTCTTTCTTTCTACATTTTGACCCCCGTATCTCCCACACAGAGGGACTCTTACTTCTTAGCAATGGAAGAAACAATTTCTGAAACAACCCTAGGACCATATTCCTCATAACTAACTGTGCCCTTTTCTTGTTGTTCAGTTGGTAAGTCAAGTCTGATTCTTCACCACCCTATGGACCACAGCATATCATGCTCCCCTGAATTCCATTCTTTCAGAGTTTGCCCAAAATCATGTTCATGGCACCGATGACACTATCTAACCAAACCCTGCCTGTACTCCTTAAAAAATTCTTCCTCAGACATCCTCCATGGTTGACATAATCTGGGCCCAGCAGTCTGCTCTTCCAGAAGACAACCTGTTGAGGAAGGCTTGCTTTGTTTCCTGTTCGGCATGGCATCCTACCCTACTTACATTTGCTTTAAGACCCAAGCTAGCTCTGGTAGATCCTAGCAACTGCTTCACGTGGGTACCTGCTTCTTCTAACAAATATAATACATGAACAACACTAGGATACCAGGCTATCACAACTAATTATATTCGCCACGTAGTATCCCTGGAGACACCATGGCAACTCAACCATGCTGCCAAATTCTGCTTCCAGCATAGCCTCCCTACCACTCTGCACATAGTAAAGGAAGGTGGGAATACAAGAGAAGGTTTCTACTCCCAATCTGAGAGGAGAGACACAAAACTATTAGCTAACCATGTCCAGAATTTCGTGCAGATCTTAATTGATTTGCATCTGTTGTTAGCCTCCTTTTCATAAAGTCAAGTTGTCAAATATGACATCAAGAAGATACAACAGGCTTCCTTGTCTGAACAATCGCCTCTAACTCCAGGTCTGGATGGAAACCTACAATTGTGATTTCCAACAATGGCTCACAAGCTCCTTTTTGTTCCACCAAGACAGCAGAGGCACACCAAGGAAGGCAGAATCCCTCAGGCACCTGCTGGAAAAAAATATATCCCTATTTCTTGGCGAGATTAAAAAAACCAGATAATGATAGAGAGGCGTAAGCAGCCAATCTTGTTTTAGAGAGTTATGACAGAGATGTTTAAAAAGATAAAACGCCCTGAGAGAAATCACTGCAGCCAATTTCTGAAACCAATGTGCGGTAATTAAATCCTGCATAATTAAATCAAACAGATGAAATGAATCAGTTATATAACCACTCATTTGAACCAGCCATTCAGGCAGCTTCATTTTTTTCCTGGGTGAAAGCATGACAACAAGATCTATTGATACACATGATCTGGGCATAATATTAAAAAAAAATTACTGAATGGGGTGAAGAGAATTGATCATTCTGACCAACTACGACTGACACAAGTCAGTGGCAGAGGACCAGCTTGGCAGGAAGATATAGTTATGTATGTATGTATGTATGTATGTATGTATGTATGTATGTATGTATGTATTTATTTATTTATTTATTTATTAAGTAATTTATATTGCTGCCCATCTCAACAGCGGTGACTCTTCCAGGATGATGCACAGAGGATTAAAACTTAATACAATTAACAGAACTTACTATCAATACTTATAATATGCATTGGACCTGAACAATCCAGTATTAATATGCAAAGACCAGATTAAACAGATTAACAGAGTTGGAAGGGACCTTGTAGATCATCTAGTCCAGCTCCCCCCACCCACCCAAGGCAGAAGACCCTACACCATTTCTGATAGATGGCAGTCCAGGCTCTTCTTGAAAGCTTCCAGTGATGAAGCTCCCACAAGTTCTGCAGGCAAGCTGTTCCTTGGGTTGATTCCTCTCACTGTCAGAAAATTTCTCCTTATTTCTAGGTTGAATCTCTCCTTGATCAGTTTCCATCCATTATTCCTTGTCTGGCCTTCGGATGTCTTGGAAAATAGCTTAACCCCTTCCTCTCTGTGGCAGCCCTTCAAATATTGGAAGACCGCTATCATGTCTTCCCTGGTCTTTCTCTTCACTAGACTAGCCATGCCCAGTTCCTGCAACCGTCCATTGTATGTTCACCCTATTAGTCTTGCTTTCACCCAGTCTATACGTGTACTTTTGGTTTTTCTTGCTAAGTATAAGACTTTACTTTTCTCTATGTTGAATTTCATTTTGTTAGATAGGGCCCAGTGTTCAAGTCTGTCAAGATCCATCAGAGAAATCCACCAACATGGCTGATTTAACCTCCTGGTCCCAACGCCAGGGTAGACATCCAGATCTATAATGCCAACAGGAGGCTCAGGGCTCTTCAGTTTTCGGTGGGTGGGTGTACTTGTTCATGGGGCAGATGCTGCAACACAGAAGTCCCAGCTCCTTGGTCCCATGAAAAGACATTTTCTACCCAGAAGTAAAAGGGGCCCACAGGATATCAACTCCGATGGGTGATCAGAACCAGCTGGATGGTTTTGCAAGTATACTGGTTTTATGTCAATAGAGCAGAATGGGCAAAGAGTGTTGGCTGGTGGGGACCAGAAGATGAACTTTTTCTGCCATAGCTCCTGGTCTATGGAACGTTCTCACTTTGGAAATCAAAATGGCTCCAACCCTCTCAGCCTTTCGTAAGGTCCTAAAAACTTGGCTGTGTTCCTGGGACACTGAATGTGTTAAGAAACCTGTTTCCTGGCTGTATTGCTAACTGGCCAAGTATGTTGCTTCGATGCCTTTTTTTTACTATTTTTTATTGTTTTAAAATGTTTTTAGTACTATTAATTATTATTCTCCAAAGCACCTGTGGGTAGGACAAGAAACAATGGGTGGAAACTAATCATGGAGAGAAGCAATTTAGAACTAAGGAGAAATTTCCTGACAGTTAGAACAATTAATCAGTGGAACAACCTGCCTCCAGAAGTTGTGAATGCTCCAACACCGGAAGTTTTCAAGAAGAGATTGAAATGGTTATAGGGTTTCCTGCCTAAGCAGGGGTTGGACTAGAAGACCTCCAAGGTCCCTTCCAACTCTGCTATTCTACTCTATTTTAATTGTAATATATTTTTTGAATTGTAAGCCACTAGAGTCATTAACTGAGATGGGTAGTTATAGAAATTGAATGAATCAATGAATCAATGAATCAAACCATGAATCAATGTAGGGTTTTTTGTGATAACCTGCATCTTGAATTGCAGCTGGAAACCCATTGGAAGCAAACTGTGAATTAATTTATTCAAAATTGCTTTGAGAAATAAGCTAAAATCAACTAAGGAAAGCTTAGTTTCCCCTGTTAAAGAAACAAAAAATAATTTCATGATAAATATTGACACTTAGTTGTGGTTCTCTCCCCCCCCCCCACTTCTTCACACTATGTACGGACAACAAGCTTGGAACAAAGCTAACAGCTGAAAATCATTCTGCAGTAATATTTGTAAACAGATTTAACCACAGGCTGGTTATTGAACTACCTCCTTGTGTGTCTCTTAACAACACAACTGCACCAAAAAGAGGACATATCTATGATATGAGAGACCCATCCAGCTGGACTTCCCTTTCCAAAGACAGTGCTATATAAAAATATTGTACTATCATCTACACCATTCTCTACTAAAAAGATAAAAGGTTCCTTATCAGCCATGTCTGTCTCTGGAAGATGGTGCTCATCTCCGTTTCTTGCCGGAGGGAGCCAATGCTGTCCGAAGACAATTTCCATGGGTCATGGGCCAAAAGCGCAAGGAACACTGTTACCTTCCCATCGAAGTGGTACCTATTTTATCTACTCACATATGCATGCTTTCAAACTGCTAGGTGGGTAGGAGCTGGAGCAAGGAACGGGAGCTCATCCCATTGTGCAGAGTTTGGGTCTCGAACCTGGACTGTCAGCTGACAAGCTCAACGTCTGTAACCATTGGGCCATTGTGCTCCTCTACTATAAAGGGAATCATGCTGTCTTAAACCAATAGACATTAAAGTCCTACAAATTGGGAGAAGACCATGTCTGAGAAAACTTGTTTGGGATAAAGATCAGTCTACTCCCATCTTTCTTAAAGTCTGGAGCTGAATGGAAGCAGAAGCAGAGGCCTCTGCCTTCTAAACTTGGCACCTGCCAGATGTGTGGACTTAAATCAAGGCTGCCATATTTGGGCTCTGTATCTATTGGCTGCCATCTGGTGATAATTGAACTTTCAGAGAGCCTCCAAAGCACAGTGCAGCTCTTTTCATCTCCCCTCTTCAAATCTACTAAAGAGGAAGACTGTCAAGAGGGGATGTAATATCTGAGCCACCATTTTGAGATTCTTTGAAGGCCTCTCAGAGGCAATGCAGCTGCTGCTTCTCATCTCCCGTTCTTCATCAACAGGCTTCAAAGAAGGGACTGTCTGTGAACTTGTGCTGAGGGGAAAAAAAGGCACTGAAAGATTTTAGAGGTGGAAGAATCCCACCAATAACAACACTGGGTGACTATCAAACAGAGGTGGTATTCAGCAAGTTCTGACCAGTTCTGGAGAACCGGTAGCAGAAATTTTGAGTAGTTCGGAGAACTGGCAAATGCCACCCCTGACTGGAGATTTTACAGTATCCTTCCCCTGCCACGCTCCTGCCCCTGCCACGCAGAGAGATTTAACCTGGAAATAAGGAGAAACTTTCTGACAGTGAGAACAATCAATAAGTGGAACAGCTTGTCCTAGGAAGTTGTGGGAGCGCCATCACTTGAGACTTTCAAGAAGAGATTGGACTGCCATTTGTCAGAAATGGTGTAGGGTCTTCCGCTTGGGCGGGGGGTTGGACTAGATGACCTATAAGGTCCCTTCCAACTCTGATTATCTGTTAAAAAAATAAAAAAATTGAATCCCAGCACTGCTACCAAACCATAATTTCCTGAATTTTTTGTAATTACTCTTATCTGCTTCATCCAGATATCCCAAAGCAGTATATGTGGCTTACAACATTACAACTCCAACCACGTTATTAACCTGCAGCTGCCCCCCACAAAAAGCCAATGCAGTCTTTCAAGTAGAGACTGGATAGCCATTTGTCTGAAATGGTATAGGTCAGTGGTGGCTAACCTTTTCGGGCTCCTGTGCCCAAAATTGTGCACGTGCTGGCACATGTGCCAGCACCCAGAAGACAATGCGCTCCCCACGCCCCCTACACATGCACGCACAATCCCCACCCACCTACCCATCCCCCCCCCTTACCTGCACTGCGCCTAACAGCTGATTTTCGGCGGGTTTGAGGCCTTTTTCGGCCTCCCAAAGGCTTGAGGAAGGCTTCTGCAGGCTTTGCAGGCTGAAAACTAGCCCCATTTCATCACTTCCAGTATTTTCAGAAAAACAGGAAGTGACGAAACGGGGCTAGTTTTCGGCCTGCAAAGCTTGCAGAAGCCTGCAGAAACCTTCCTCAAGCCTTTGGGAGGCCGAAAAAGGCCTCAAACCCACCGAAAATCAGCTGTGAGGCGCACATATGTGCAGTGAGGTAAGTTTGCCTGCAGCTCGTGTGCCGGCACAAATGGCTCTGCGTGCCACCTGTGGCATGCGTGCCATAGGTTCACCATCACTGGTATAGGATCTCCTGCTCAAGCAGGGGGTTGGACTAGATGACCTCCAAGGTCCCTTCCAACTCTGTTATTCTTATTCGGTCCTAGGCTGCATTAACGCAGGGATAGAATAAATATCAGGTGAAGCGTTAGTACCACTTTATCATGCCTTGGGAAGACCATACTTGGAATACTGTGTCCAGTTTTGGTCTCCACAATAGAAAAAGATCCTGAGACTCTAGAAAGAGTGCAGAGAAGAGCAATGAAGAGGATTAGGGGACTGGAGGCTAAAACATTAAGAACGGTTGCAGGAACTGACTATGTGTAGTTTAATGAAAAGAAGGACTGGGGTGACATGAGCCATGCAGTGGTTAGGGTGCAGTACTGCAGGCTACTTCTGCTGACTGCCGGCTGCCTACAATTTGTCAGTTCAAATCCCACCAGGCTCAAGGTTGACTCAGCCTTCCATCCTTCTGAGATAGGTAAAATGAGGACCAACAGGTTGCTGTGGGCAATATGCTGACTCTAAACCGCTTAGAGAGGGCCGTAAAAAGCACTGTGAAGCGGTATCTAAGTCTTAAGTGCTAATGCTATTACTATGATAGCAGTCTTCCAGAATCTAAAGAGCTGCCAGAAAGAAGAGGGGTGTGTGTGTCAAATTATCCTTCAAAGCTCTTGAAGGCAGAAGAAGAAGCCATGGATGGAAACTAGTCAAGGAGAACCAGCCTAGGAATAAGGAGAATTTTCAGTTCGAACAACTAACCAGTGGAACTGCTTATCTTCAGAAGTTGTGGATGCTCCATTACTGAAGGTTTTTAAGAAGAGATTGGACAAACGTTTGTCTAGAATGGCATATAGTTTCATACCTGAGAAGGGGGGGCTGACTAGAAGATCTCTGGGGTCCCCTCCAACTCTGCTATTCTGTTAACCTGCCACTGATTGATCCAGAATAATCTAATGAGTTCCACGGCTAGTAGAAATTTGAAAGCTGGTCTCTTCCACCATAGTCCACCATCCTAAATGTTACATACGGATTCTGCATTATTCATTCATTATTGGTTTGCTCCTGATTGTAAAGGTTAATTGGTTAGTCTTTCCCCTATTCTTAAAGGACTCCAAACAGCCTTTTCAAACCTAGGGCTTTCCATTAAAACTCTCCCAAGTTCTACTTCTCAGGGTACCAGATGAGAGAAGTCTGCTTTAAGCTTTTTAAAAAGACTGCATGTTGTTGTTATTTTGAATGTCATACCTAGTGTGCACATAATTGGCACACGGCTCAGCTGGTGCTGCTGTAGATGGAAGAATAAAGGCTTTCAGTCGAGGCCACTTCAGACATTTTGATCCTTGCACGGCAGCGTGGAAAAAAAGAAGGATGAAAATGGCGACTTCTGCCAGATAACATCACCCAAACCAAGCATTAAAGAAATGCTATCGGTCTCCATAAATCCCTATTTTGGTACATTTTCCCACTTCTCTTCTACAATAACATATTGTTGGGTACTTGTGATGATTAAAAGGAGATTCTAATTATAAATTTTACACTCCATTTAGAGTCATACGAATATTTCCAGCTCTTTGGAATGCAGAGAGGAACCAGAAAAACCTCTTAACAATTAACAGAATAACAGAGTTGGAAAGGCCCTTGGACGTCTTCTAGTCCAACTCCCTGCTATTAAAAACCCCAATGGCCTTCCAGGACTGGAGGCTTTCTTCAAAATCATGTTTAAGAACTTTTGTTCATTCATGAACAAGTTCTGCATTTCGCTACAGTTCCAGCAGTTATAATACTAACATTTAGAACCAAATCTGAGATTAAGCTTAATTCATCAGCTAATAAAGGGATGGGTGAGAATTTAAAAAAAAAAAATCACAACATTCTGTTAGAACACAAACTTTCTGAGTGGGTTGAAAATAATATATTAGATGGGAAAGGCTCTATACCAGGGGTGTCAAACTCAAGGCCTGCAGGCCAGATGTGGCCCATGAGGTGCTTAGATCTGGCCCACGGGGTCGCCTTGGAAACAGTGAAGGACCGGCCCGCGGTTCCTCTGCCAGCAAAAATGGAGCTTGGGAGAGCCACGCGTGTAGGGCTGCAGTAGGCCATCGTGGCCGAAAACGGAGCTCGGAAGTGATGTCAAGCTGGCCACACCCACCCTCACCATGCCCACCCTGACCCCTGAGGTCAAACACAACCCTGATGCGGTTCACAATGAAATCAAGTCTGACACCCTGCCCTATAGGTTTGATCTGATTGCTATCCAACTGACGTAGAAAAACACAGGAAACAATTTTGCCCGAAATTAGGGAAAACTAGTGAGTTTTACAGCTGGTATTTCATACTGAACAAATTCAACATGATAAATTCTGGCATAAGTGTGGAAGAAGGGGTGGCATAACCTGCGGATGGAGTTAAAAGTGGGATCCGCCTGGAATTTCTATGTAGGCATAAGTAGACTAAATCCAACTCCACTTGAATTTTGTGGACCCTTATTTAATTCCAAGCAGGTGCTAATCTGTTAATTGAGAATATTCCTGTGTATAGGTTATTTAGCAATAAATCAGTTTAATTAGACCATCATGTGTGGACTTGGTCTTTCAAGCCTGACATTAAACTCAGTATGTTAGAGAAAATGAAAAGAAATAGGTTCCTATTATCATATGTAGTAGTCCTATGTAGTAGTCCTATAAAGCTGTCCACTTTTGGAGATGCACATTTTTTTATTAAAATAGGACAAAACCCAATTTGAGCCAAATCACAACTCAGAAAATTACAATGGATCCTTCACTGGCCTTACTAAGTTTTTGTTTTGTTTTGATTTGATGTTCAAAAACACATTGAAGTCTAAAGAATTGGTAGTTTTCTTATTGGTTGTATTCCAACAAGCAGTGGCAAGATGTTAGAAAACAAAGCAGAATTTGAAAATGTCTATATGGTAGCAAATATGCTGGAAAATTGATCTAATGAAAAACAATACCAAAAAAGAGATAGCCATATTATGATAATACAGGCAATTTCTATTTTATCTGGCTTATTAGGCACAAGAAAAGCATAATTGTTTACTACCTAGGTCCAGGTTCTCAAATAATGTAATTAAATAAGGTTATAAACATTTTGTTTCTACTGTATAGATACTCCAGAAATGTCCATAGCTAATGCATTTAAATTTTTAGAACATTAGCTAGTTGGAAGAAATATATTTGCATTAATATTTATTGAGGCAAAATAAAATGTTTACTTTTTTAAACCCAAGCCTAAATTGACTAGTTTGACTGAATTAATTATAGCTTCCGTTTGAATGGAATATGTTTTGAAACAAACTTGAAAACTTTATATTTGACCATCTTTGCTGAATGCATGAAATTGCACCAAACAATGTTTGAATGTATGAAATGAATTGGATATATTTGATTGTATTAAATTGTGGGAAGCCACCACCCACTCCTAGAAGAATGAAATATTTTGAGGAATATTTCCCTAAATGAGAAATAGAGAAACATGTTTTTTGGAGGCAGGAAGCAGACTCACTCTTAATAGCCCCCCTCCCCAGCAGATATTTTATGCCCATTAAAAAAGACTGGGGCAGCCTATCTACAAACTAAAAGGACCTTCAGCTCCAGGATGATGGGATTAAGAAGAACAGGACATGATCCTTCAGGACATAATAGGATTAACCTACTACCATTTAGCTGTGCAGAAGACACAGAGCTCATTACATTGCACCATCTCCTAAAAGGCTATTTCAGTCAATGCACCATCTCAGAGCAGTCCAAACTTCAACCAAACTTAGCTCAGACCTAGGATATGTACTTTGCCTATTGAGCCAGCTATGACCCCTACATAATCTCTTCATGGCCCCATGGGAGTCTGACAACAGCCAATAAAATACATGTTCTTGCACAGGAATAGGAAGTATAAGTGCAAAGTCCAAGAGACAGTATAACCCTCCGCCCTCCACTCTCAACTCCAGGTAGTCAGCTGCCCAGAATCACACATGCTTGGTGGTTCTGTTCATCATTAAACCCTCTTCCCAATCAGTCTCCATGTTTCCAGTGTCTCTCTGCCAGCTTGGAACGGAACCAGATGGATATTTCGTCTCACAAAATGAATACATTCTACTGGAAAGGCTGATAACTTTCACATTTAAATTCTTCCTGATCAGATTATCATCTTTATAAACATCACATTTAAGATTGTCTCCAAATGATCCAAAACCTAACAGGAAAAAGAGAAGGAAAGGAATGAAACAGAAAATTTAAAAAAAAATGTGAAACTAAAGGACGGTAGCCAATTTCTGAGGCAGCATAGAGTAAAATATAAGGAAGAGTTCATAAATGGGAAACAGGTAAGTCTTAAAAATCCCAAATCTATCTATCATCCATCTATCTATCTATCTATCTATCTATCTATCTATCTATCTATCTATCTATCTATCTATCTATCTAATATTTTTTTAACAAATAATGTGTTTTTCTTCAGAAAGCAAGATCATCTAAGTGCATATTACAGAGGGGCACTTAAAAGTCACATGAGGGGTCACCTATACTCATATCTTCTTTTTGTAGTTTTTCACTTTCTGCAGCCCCAGAGGGCTCCAGATTTTATCATAGCAACAGTGCTGAGAGCAGAGGGATTAAATCTTCTCTCTCCCACCATGCATCACCCTTTCCCTCCCTCCAAGTCACCTTTCCCAAAGCTATGTCTGATCGCGAAAGGAAATCCGGATCCTCTTGCGAGGTGAATACAATTTTTGAGGGAGCACGAAACAGCCTTCCCATTCCAGTTGTGTGCAGCCAAACTAAAAGCCTCCTATGGCTGCTTTAAATTAAAAACAAAGCGGTGGAGAGACAGGGCTACAATTTCTACTGAAAAGGCCTCTTTGTTGCAAATCAGTGCAGGGCCTTCCAAATGCACCTTTTGCATTAAATATTTTTAATGACAAATACAAAAAGACAGAAACTAGAGTTTAAAAGCTTTTTTTTTCCCCCTTCCTTTTTTCGGCTTGAAGGCAAGGAATATTCTGCCACGTAAAAGAGATGCTATGCTGGCACCTCGCACACACTATGGCTGAGACTCCTAATTGCTGTTATTAGGTAGTCCTCAACGTACAACACTTGGTTTAGTGACCATTCAAAGCTACAGCGACTTATGTCACTAAACACCACTAAACACTAAAAAGTGACTTATGACCCTTTTTCACACTTACAATCATTGCATCCCCCCCCACCCCCCATGGTCACGTGATAAAAATTCAGATGCTTGGCAACTGACTCTTATTTATGACCATTGCAATGTTCTGGGGTTATGTGATCTCCTTTTGCGACCTTCTGACAAGCAAAAGCAATGGGGAAGCTAGATTCACTTAACAACCAGGCTACTAACTTAACAACTGCAGTGATTCACTGAACAACTGTGGCAAGGAAGATCATAAAATGGGGCAAAACCTACTTAACAACAGAGATTTTGGGCTCAATTGTGGTCATAAGGTGGTGCAGTGGTTAGAGTGCAGTACTGCAAGCTACTTCTGCTGCAGCCGCTGACTGCTATTTGGCAGTTTGAATCCCACCAGGCTCAAGATTGACTCAGCCTTCCATCCTTCCGAGGTGGGTAAAATGAGGAGCCAGATTGTTGGGGGAAATAGGCTGACTCTGTAAAACCGCTTAGAGAGGGCTGTAAAGCACTGTGAAGCGGTATATAAATCTAAGTCCTATTGCTATTTTATTGGTTTTCTGATCCCCTTTTCCTTTTGAAACAGCTGGTACTTAAAACACACACACACAGCAATAGCACTTAGACTTATATACCGCTTTTATAGTGCTTTACAGCCCTGTCTAAGCGGTTTACAGAGTCAGCCTATTTCCTCCAACAATCTGGGTCCTCATTTTATCCACCTTGGAAGGATGGAAGGCTGAGTCAACCTTGAGTTGATCAAGATCGAACTCCAGACTGTGGGCAGAATTAGCCTGCAACACTGCACTGTAACCACTGCGCCACCACAGGTCTTACACACATAATGAAAGATTGCACATTTCCCATTACAAAGTTTAAAAAAAAACACCACAAGATTTCTTTGAGCGCAACAGGACATTCTTTTGTGCCTGCCTATCTTTATCTAGAAAGGCACCCTTACCTGCTCTATAGATGGTCCTCGACTTACGACCATTCATTCAATGACAGTTCAAAGTTACAACAGTGCCAGAAACAGTGGCATACAACCTGTACTCATAACTTACAACCATTGTACCGCGGTCATGTGATCGCAATTCAAGCACTTGGGTGATTTCTTCCAAAGAAGGCTCATTGCAGAAGCTCAGTGACCACCATAAAAATTGTCGTACAATTGAGTCCAACTCAACTTACAACCTCAATAACTTACCATGGAATATCCCAGTCCCAAAATGTTTGTTAAGTCAAGGACTACTTGTATAATATTTGTGTGCAGACTTTTAGCTCTGTGACCCCACTCAAAGCTTCATTCAGTTGTTAATTGTTAAGTTGGCATGAAGGAAAAACTATCAAATACATGGTAAAGGATAATTTTAACTTTAATTTTAAATTCGTTTAAACATGACTGAAAGGAAATGTCTTGGCCCTACCTGTTATTTTGGGGGGTGCTCCTCAAACCACAACAAACCTTCAAAAACCAACTGTTTTGTCCAACAGCCTGGGGGGAAAATATCAGCTATATTCCAAGGGTGTTAACCAGCACTGAAGCTCTGGGCATCCCTCTCCAACTTTTTTTAATGCTTACTTTTCAGCTATCAGCAAATTTGAATGAAAAATTAGATAAGTTCAGATAAGGTGGGAAGCAATGAAAAAGGAGAGAGAGAAAAATCATTTTAAAATGATAGCTTGAATTTTGAGAAGAGATTTTCTTTTAACTGGTCTGCTCTTTCACTGTGCCCGTTTCTTCCTAGCCACTTTGTCATGATGTCAGGATTCTGGAAGTTACTCCAATTAAATCATGAGCCTCGAGCCACACTCCCCAAACTAAAAAAGATTTATTTGAAGGTAACATTCTACACCTGGGATTTACCTGGGCATAGCCAACTCTGAGATATGTATTTCACTGTCACCCTTGATCCTGCTTTCCACCCCACCCCTCTGGGTGTATCATCCAACGAAAAACATCCATAGCCAAGAGTCATCAATCATGCTCTCCAATTAGATTTTTGCGTGGCAGAAGCTTCAGTCATCTAATCAGTGTTTGAAGAAAATATGAATGGAATGTACTTTCGATTCCACACTGCCGCCTGCTCTTTGAAACTCCCCCCCTCACACTTCTTTCTGTTGTAAACTATAAAACGTGTATACAAAATGTTTTATGAGTTGACACATGACACTTTCCAGAAAACCCCTTGGGCACCCATCGATTCACAAAAGACTGTGCCCCCGCCTCCCAAGCTAGCATAAATAAGTAGTGCTCAGCTTACAACAGTTCATTTAGTGACCGTTCAAAGTTACAACGGCACTGAAAAAAGTGACTTGTGACCATTTTTCACACTTACAACCGTTGCAGCGTCACGATCAAAATTCAGACGTGTGGCAACTGACTCATATTTATGACGATTGCAGCGTCCTCGGGTCACGTGATCCCCTTTTGCGACCTTCTGATGAAGCAAAGTCGGTGGGAAAGCCAGATTCACTTAACCGCCATGTTACTAACTTAACAAATGCAATGATTCACTTAATAACGGGGGCAAGAAAAGTCATTGGGCAGACACAGAGTATTTGCTACTGATCTTCTCCAGCCATCCCTGTGTGTTAAACAGATGATGTGCGGCAAGCTGCTGTGCCACACGAATCAGATGAGCTCGAGAAACAGGATATAAAGCACAGCCTAGAGTCCGAGCAGGCGGGTGGGTCCAATAGCTGATCGTTGGAGCAAACTGAATAGGCTTGCTCCCAGCTGATCCTTGAAGCTACCAGTTCGCCCAAACCAGGCCAAACCAGTAGAATCCCACCCGTGCTGTCCCTTCTCTAGCGCACCATCAACCCACCAAAATGGAGTAATTGGGCCACCTACCTTTCTCAAGGGCTGAGATGCCCATTGAAGGCTGAGCCAGGTCTTCTTTTTTCTCCCACCTGCCTTCATCCGTGTGATAGACTTCGACGGAGGCCAGGGGTCTCTGTATGGAGTCAACCCCACCAATCACCAACACTTCCTTGCCAAGCATCACAGCCGCTGCCCCTGCCCGTGGGGTGGCCATAGGAGGTAACGCCATCCATTTGTGGGAAACCACGTCCAACATTTCCAGGGTGTCCAATGGCTGGCCTTGCTGGCTGCAGCCCCCCACCACGAAGAGGTGTCCATCCTGATAGGTTGGGCTGCAGTAAACCCGACAGGTAGGCATGGGTGGGAAGGTCTCCCAGAAGAATGATTTGGTGTTGGCTGCTTCCATTTTGCCCCAGGGCCTGGCATCTCAGGAGACAGACATGGCGATTGTCCCTGCAGCGAGTTGGTGCCTCAGCATGGCAGCCTTCTGCATTGGGTCCCCGAAACTGGGAAAGATTCACCTGAAGCAAATCGAAGGGCTTATTTCCTCCACCTTTGCAACTCCACATCCACAATGAGGACCGAGGACGTTGGGAGGAAGTTCTGACTGCCGGGAGAGGCCAGGATGCCCCAAGGAAACAGGCAAAGACTGCCGTGATGACCAAGCATTGGGGTCTCCACAGGAGAAAGAACCATTCTTCTCCAGAATGGCTAGGAATAATTTGAAGGAATGGGTAGTCCAAACACCGAAGGTGATCAATAACACTGGAGGTCAACCCCTAACCATAAATGGCCAGTCAGTCTCAGAAACCAGGATATGTCCAGAAGGCTCTTCTGAATGAAATCAGTACCTCAGTGTCTCTGTATTGATGCTGAGTTCTGCTGCAGAGAGAGAGAGAGAGAAAGAGAGAGAGAGAGACAATACACAATGGCTGCTGTCAAGGAAGCCAGTTCGAGAAATGTAATCATGGTGAAAATCACTGACACTGGATTAAAAGCTAACTCCCAAATTAAACCCTTCAAGCTTCCATCTATCCTTCACAGCTAGGCAATAATCCCAGATCAAGCAAGAAGAAAAAGCTTCAACGGAGTAGCATTCAGTCTGAATTTCATAATAGCACTTTCACACATCCCAGGGGCTTCATTTGACCTCTGAGGTGGTCTTCTCCTGGAAAAAAGTAGTATCTCTTCTGAGAATGAGCTGTCCTGCAAGAGTCTTCTTTAAAAAGCCATGCCATTCGGGAATGGTTTAAGATGAGGCCTAGGACTTGGACCAAGGAAATCCAGGGTAATCATCACTCAGTTAGGGATTCACTGGGTAACTCTAGGACAGTGTTTCTCAGTCTTGAGGTGATGGACTTCAACTCCCAGAATTCCTCAACTTCATGTTTCTAGGCCAATCACTCTTTACTCAATCTGTCTCACAGATTATGATAAATCTATAAGAAATGTGGGAGCATTCTAATTTGTTTGTGAATGCAGAATCAAAGAGTTATTCTGAATTATTTAATGTGCATCTTCTCCCTCTTTGAGGGTAGATAGAGAACCCTTTCACTATTACTAGTCAAGTTCCCAGTGATCTTAATATTTTTAATTGTTTATAAACTGCCTTTATTATTTTTGCAAGGTGACAAACACACCTCCTCCTCCTTCCTCCTCCTATTTCATCCACCACAACAACCCTATGAGGCAAGTTGAACTGAGAGAGATTTACTGGACCAAGATCACCCAACTGGCTTTCATGCCCAAGGCAGAGCTTGAACTCATGGTCCCTTGCTTTCCAGCCTAGTGCTTTAACCACTAGACCAAACTGGCTCTCTTAATTATAGAAGCCCAGAGAAAAGCACTCACAATGTCCTTATATCAGCATCAATCTTAAGAAAGACCTTGTCAAATATGTAACCAGATACTCCAAGAGGACAAATCACAGCTGTGGGATACGTTCATATTTTGATGGAAGGACAACAGGTATTGAAAGGTAGACAAACTTAAGTAAACATGAAAGGTGACTTCCACCATTTACATAATTTCAAAGCAATTTCCTGGAAATATACAATAGTGATGTTGGTCACAAAAGATGAGAAAATTAGGAAGAGGGGGGAAGGAAGGCAGAGATTCTTGCTCACTTTCCTTTATAAATGGGAGTGTCCTATCTTGGCAAGTTTAAGACTTGTGGATTTCAACTCCCAGAATTTCCCAGCCAGCATGGGAATTGAAGACCACAAGCACTTAAAGTTGTCACACCTGCTTTATTGTATCAGCTGTAGTTCCAATTCAGAACTGTGACAGTTAATTGTTAATTCCACTTTCTGATCATAATCTCAATTGTGAAATAATTACATCCATGAAAGTGACACCTGTCCTAAGTCCTAAGGTATGAAATGCGCCTGCTTGGAAAATAAGTCTATAAGTCCAGATCACTGAATTTCCCTCACTTTTCGGCAACACCACTATGAAGTCCATTTCGATCTCCTCCCATGGCCTAGTCGGCTCTGCTACCATCTGTAGCAGTCCAGGGGTCGTGGTTCCTGGTTGTTTTTTCATCGCGACGCAGATGGTGCAACTCTTCACATAACTGTCCACGTCTTTCTTTATGTTGGGCTACCAGAATTGCCTCTGAGTTAAGTGTAAAGTCTTTAAGAACCCAAAGTGGCCTGCTGGTTTGGCGTCGTGGCTTCTCTGAAGGACTAGGGTGCGTTGGGATTCTGGGACATAGAGTTTTGTCCCCTTCCGCACTAGGTCATCCCTTTTTGTCAAGATGTGTTGATTGTCCCAGAACCATGGGTCTGCTAGAAGTTCGGTTTTGAGTTTCATAGTTAGGTCGTCTGCAGGTTGGTCTTGCCGATCGTGGTATTGCCAGGATCCTGGTCTTAAAAACTTAGAAATCACACAGGAGACAATTGACCATGGGCAATAGTTGAGGGCTTTCTCTTTCATTGACATTCAAGTCCACCAGTCTTGTCACAAGACCACGTCTTTAGCCACAAAATTAAGGGGAAGAAAAAAAAAATCTCATCTCCTGACAAGTCATAAATAACTATACGGTGAGAATCAATGCCTTTCGCTGCCTTGTAGTCACCTCTAATATACTTTTCATCAAGCCGCATTGATTGAGAATGGACATATCATACTTCTGAAAAGCCTGGAATTGCTTCTGAAAGAGTATGAAAAGCAACGACCCCTATGAAGTAATACTGAAAAGATATCTTAGGTGCAATTTAAAAGCAGGATGGTTTGATACATGTGCAAGTCACTCACACACACCTATCTACCCTTCAAAATCTTCAGTTGAGGGACTCTTGAAAGGAATCTTGCTGGTACATGAAATGAAGAATGTGGCCATCAAAACATGTCTTCTCGGTGGGGAGAAAATTCTTTCCAAAGTAATTTGCAATCAGCTTTATAGTGTTGCCTTTTTTGGCTGAAGACAGAAATATTTAACACATGATTAGGGTGCCAGAGGCTAAAAAATATAAAGAACAATTGCAGGAATTGGGTATGTCTGGTTTAATGAAATGAAGGACTAGGGGGTGACATAATAGCAGTATTCCAGTATCTCAGGGGCTGCCACAAAGAAGAAGGAGCCAAGCTATTCTCCAAAGCACCTGAAGGCAGGACAAGAAATAACTGGCGGAAGATAATTTAAGTTTAAAGATCATTAAACTAAGGAGGAATTTCATGACAGTAAACAATCAGTTGAATAGCTGGCCTTCAGAGGTTGTGGGTGCTCCACCACTAGAGGTTTTTAAGAATTTGTCCAGAATGGTAGAGGGTCTCCTGCTTGAGCAGGGGGTTGGACTAGAAGACCTCCAAGGTCCCTTCCAAATCTGTTATTCTCTTACAGCTGGAATTGTAGGGACTGCTTTTATGCTGTGGTGGCTTTCATATGTATTTACTTAATCGTGTTTTTCCCATTTAGGGTAGGCAGGCTTATGCAAAGCATAGACAAGGATTCAAAATTAATAAGGGAAATAAAATACAGGGAGTCCTTACAACAGGTGCTTACAACAGTTGCTTGATAACTGTTCAAACTTACTACCAACCTGAAAAAAAGAGACTTCTAGCCCAGATTTGAAATTCCAATGCCCCCTCTGCATTAATGTGACAGAATTTCACGGGCTTGGCAACATGGAAATATTTACAACTATTTGCACCATTCTGCAGTCACATGACTGCATTTTACAACAGTTTTGTGGAAAACTGGTGGTTTTTTTTGGCAAAACTGCACCTATATCAAACCATTGGTTCTCTTAATGACTGAGTATATGCTTAATAACCACACTGATTCGCTTAACAACTGCCATAATTAAAATTATATTATATTGAATTATGAGGTTGAGTTGGTGGGTTTATTTATTTTTTTTTTTTTTTTTGTTATTTTTGTTTTGTTTGTTTTTTTTTTTTTTTTTTTTTTTTTTTTTGTTTTGTTTTTTTTTTTTTTTTTTGGAACAATTCTTTTTTTTTTTCCCCTTTACTGTTTTATTAAAAAAAAAATTTTTTTTTTTTTTATTTCTCTTATAAAAGGTCAAAATATTGGGTCAATCATTTGACTGATTGTTACTGGAGACTCTAGGATGGTTATATGTCAAAAAGTACCTAGAAAGGCAGGAGAGAAGAAGAAACCTACTACTTTATACCAAAACTATTCCCTACATAGGTGTTTCTCAACCTCCGCAATTTTAAGATCCGTGAACTGGGGCATTCTGGGAGTTGGAGTCCACTCAAAGCTGCTGAGGTTGAGAAACACCACCCTAAACCTCTCCGTACCTCCAGTATCTTTCCATCTTTGCAAGCCATCCTTGCCTCTAGCTTGTCAACCCGTTTTTCATACTTTGGTATCATTGTTCTTTAAGCTTCTCACCTCATTCTTTTTGAGGATTTCATTAATACCATCCAGTCAAGATTTCCTTGTTTTCCCCCCCCTTTCTCTCAACCCATCGGTTTTTCCTTTATGTCAGGACTGGGGAACAATGGCCCTCTTCTGACATGTATACTTCAACTCCCAGAATTCCTGAGCCAGCCATGCTGGGAGTTGAAGTCCACACATCATAAGAACGCCATCATTCCCCAGCCCTGCTTTATGTAATTGCCATACAATCCCATCCTCATTTATTCTTCCTATCTGACTATCCCCCCCGCAATGCAATCTACTGCTTTTATACTGGTCATTTATGTATTCAACCCACGTTCATTCATCACCTATATTTCACGATCAATTCTTGTTTTTCCCTATATACTTTCTATTTATTGCATCCTCACCTCCATTTTATGTTTCACACTCAATTACTCTGTATAATGGACAGAAGCGGACTCTTATTCACAGCTCTTTTTTTTACTTCTTTTGGCAAAACATTTGAAAGGCTGCCGGCCACCCACTTCCCTTCTATTCACATTAGTCCATTAAAATTTCTCCCTTGTCCTATTCCATCAAATGACACGACTTCATCTACTTCCTCTAGTTAGTCACCTTTTATGTAAAACTTGACATTTTGATTCCTCGTTCTTCCTATATAAACCCCTGGAGAATATAATTAAAGGATATTACGTAAAAGTAAAGAAAAATCATTTAAAAAGAATAAACATAATAAATTATTGTGACTGGCTCTTGGAAGAGAAAAGAAATCAATACAGTTGAAAGCTGGGTGTTCCTAAAAGCTGCATTTTTGTGTAGGATTGTCATTTTTCACACCACTGATGCAGGACTATTACGTAGTAAATCTTCTGATCTGCAGAAGTTAGCCAGTGATTGTGATTATATTATCTAAAAGTTTTTCCTTGCTGAAAAAAAAAGCATGTTTTCCTTCATTTCAAGAAATCAAAGGGCTTCTAAATGCACACGACAAGCAAGAGAATATTTGCAGCTCAGGGTTGAACTGTGGGGTCCTTGGTGTTCTTTGAGCTTGGATGTTTTCTTGCAGATATTTCATTACCAAACTAGGTAACATCACTAGCACTGATGATGTTACCTAATTTGGTAATAAAACGTCTACAAGAAAACAACCAAGTTCAGAGAGCACAAAGGACCTCACATGAACAAGGTCAATTTGGCAAGTTTATCTGTTCAACCCAATGGGCAAAAACTTATCTTTGGTGCAATCATTAATGAACTTCAACTCCTTAATGTCAGAATACCATGAAATCAGGGAAGAGAGCAAAGACACAGCAGACATTTTTAGGATTTTGGATGTTCAACCAACTTGCTACTTTATTCCCTGCGTAACTCCACAATCTCTGCAACGGACATACAATCCCTAACTGTTCCATCTAAACTCCACCTGAGGTTTTTCATTTGTAGCTGGTCCCTGAGTGTGATAAACTCCCTCTTGTTAAATCTTGTGGTCTAGGACAGGGGTGTCCAACCTTGGCAACTTTAAGACTTGTGGACTTCAACTCCCAGAATTCCTCAGCCAGCTTTGCTGGCTGAGGAATTCTGGGAGTTGAAGTCCACAAGTCTTAAAGTTGCCAAGGTTGGACACCCCTGGTCTAGGAGGACTCCATGATTCACTTATTTTCAACTCACCAAATTAGGTACTTCGGTAGCTTAAGAACAGCTGGCTGCAGAATTTAGTAACACAGACACAAATACTAAATATGTGTCCCTCCCAATCAGAAATAGTTTTGCCTATGGGGACCGTTCCACTCAGAGGAGAAGAAAAGGTGTTTTGCTTTTGTTATCTTCTGCACTTATGGGAACCAGGGAAGTATAAAGGCTTATAAAAAAAAAACCTCAAAAATAAAAAAAGTAAAAGTTGAACCTATTTGCAAGATTATATGCAATCCTTGGAGTTATGATCTCAATTGGGATCAGAATTTCCATCGAAAGTCAGCACAGTCATAAATTGATTTCAATTTTACAACCATTTTTCCAGCTGTTGTGAAACCAATTCAGCTTCCCTAACTGGTGTTTTTTTTTTTAATTGGAAATGAGTGAACAAGGTCCCAAATGGCAATCCTATGACTCCAGGGCATTGCAACTGTTCCTAAATGCGAGCCTATTGCCAAGCACCTGAAAGCAATCACATGACTGCGGGGGGTGATGTGGTAGTCCTAAAAATGCAAGCATCACTTTTTCTGAGGCTGTTATAACTCTGAACTGCTGTTAAACAAATGGTTGTAAGTTGAGGATTACATATAAGAACTATACGGTTCCTTAATAGCATTAGTGACCATCCAAGAATTCTCAGACGTATATTTATGATAAGCTTTAAAGAAAAGAAGAAGAAGAAAAAAAGAATTGGAGCAGCAAAGAGCCAGCTGATGAAAGATGAAGACAGATCAAGTCCAAGAAAGGAGATACCACAAAAAGTTATACTGGAGGCCACTCTTCATAAGGAAGATACTAAACAGAAGAACAAACTTGGTGGACAAGTATAACAATCAAAAGAAAGAAATATAGAATATTTCAGCACCGAGAACTCTGAATTCTCAGGCCTTCAGTGAAAGAAAGATACTGTGGTAGAGGAGTACAGGGAAATAGAATAGAATAGAATAGAATAACAGAGTTGGAAGGGACCTTGGAGGTCTTCTAGTCTAACCCCTTGCTCAGGCAGGAAACCCTATACCATTTCAGGCAAATGGTTGTCCAATCTTTTCTTTAAAACTTCCACTGATGGAGCCCCCACAACTTCTGGAGGCCAGTTGTTCCACTGGTTAATTGTTCTAACTGTCAGGAAATTCCTCCTTAGTTGCTTCTCTCCTTGATTAGTTTCCATCCATTCCTTCTTGTCCTGCCTTCAGGTGCTTTGGAGAATAGCTTGGCTCCCTCTTCTTTGTAGAAAAAGATAAAGAGGACATTTGTGGTAGCCGTTGGCTCACTATCGAAGCAAATATGTGTCCAGCAGCCCCAATGCCTTATGAAGTAGGTTTCTCTACTAGGAGCAAGTTTCAGAGACGTGACAGAACTACATTTCCAAGACTGATCTAGACCATTGGCAATTATCTGATAACCGGCCTCTGAGATAAGTTGGTTACACTTCCCAAGGACAGGTAAGAACATGTTTCTTCGAAACACGCAGAATTAGAAAACTCTGAAGAACTTCAAAAAAGAACCCAAACACTGTGGAGAGAAGCAGAAGTGTTGCCCCAACAGATCTATTAAAACAGTCAATGAATATTAGGGAGAAAAGCTCATAAAATTAATGATGTTCATTGTCCAAAGACTAATGCTCAGAGTACTGGAAAAATGTGAGATGAGCCTCATTAGGAAAGTAAATACAGTTTAACAGATGGAAGGAGGCCCCAATGATGGAAGTTGAAGGATACCGTATTGTCAAAATTAACAAGTGTCAGAAAAAGAGAAGGTGCACTTGTATGTTAAAAGTGTTCACTACAGCTCTACCGGCAATGGTGTCAAAAGCATCCAGATAAAAAGAAGCACAAGAGCTAAAAATAATACTATGAGGGATCAGTTAGGTTACCTCAGAGTCCTGGGGCCCCAATTCATTGTTATTTTTATTAATAACTTAGAAGGGCAGATGGGAAGAAGGCCTATGAAATCTCTACCTGACAGCGATTTGGATGGAATAGCCTAGAACAGAGAAATACAAATAAAATGATCTTTCAGTCTAAAACAGTGCTTCTTAAACTTTTTTCTCTGAAGACCTTTCAGAGGGAGGAATCCAAAATAGCTTTTGTTTATATGCCTTGTATTCACTGATATTTACTATATTAAAAATTAAAAAGGGATGCATTTGCTGTGGCTACAGTTTCTCACGATTGTTTGATCGGATTTTAATAGTGTATTACTTTTTAACTTAGGCTGGAAAATCTTTCTGATCTTGCAGAGCTCTGAGAGAATCTAGGGGGACTCCCAAGCAACCTAAGACCATACTTTTAAGAAACACTGGCCTGGAGAAATGAGTTGAAATGAATTAAGTGAAATTTAATAGAAATTTAAAGTTATTCCCTTAGGAGATAAGAACCAAGTGCAGAGCTATGATACTGGGGGCTGGAAATCAGAGTCAACACGGGGATCATAACCAAACAATGAAGCCCATCCTTGTTTTTACATGATGTGTGTTAAAAAGAGTTTCGAAATGTGGTTATAGCCACCATCTTGAATTATTTTTTGACATCATAGAATCATGGGGCCAGAACCGGAGTGGGATTCCACCAGTTCGCACCTATTCGCTAGAACCGGTTGTTAATATTCTAAGCAGTTAAGAGAACCAGTTGTTAGAAGAAATTACTGGCCTAATCCTGTAAGGAAGGCAGGAAGGAAACATTCTGGTGTTGCTTACCGAAACTCCCTCTCCGTTAACCCTTATTACATCCTTGGCAGGACTAGACTTCTTGTCTCAAGAACTTCTCTGGAGTTTTTTCCCCCTCCTTTGCTGGTACTTTGCTTATGTGGAGTGACCATTCAAAGTTACAATGGCACTGAAAAAAGTGACTTATGACCATTTTTCACACTTACAACTGTTGCAACATCCCCTCAGTCACGAGAGGCCAGGCGAGGAGATGCGTGCCTTGATGTGAGTGATGTTCAGTTGGCCACTACCAAGCCACGCCCACCAACTAAGCCACGCCCACAGAACCGGTTGTTAAAAAATTTGAATCCCACCCCTGGGCCAGAAGGGACCTTGGAGGTCTTCAACTTCCTCCCCAAGGCAGGAGTCCCTTGCCTCCATTGATACTGGTACCCATGGAAAAAGAAAAAGACTGAAAAAGATTGTTGAGTACAAATTAAGTATGCCATCAGTGTAAAGTGTCTGTAAGAAGGCAAATGTAACATTTAGGTTAGGGTTAATATTCAAATAATGGAGCACTAATAATTCTACTTTATTCTATATAATTCTTTGGTCAGGCCCTTCAAGCACTGCATCCAGTTCTGGGCATTATAGTTTTAAAAAAACTGGAAACAGTTCCTAGGATGGCAGTTAGAACAGTGTAGAATGAAGAGATAGAATAGAATAGAATAGAATAGAATAGAATAGAATAGAATAGAATAGAATAGAATAGAATAGAATAGAATAGAATAGAATAGAATAACAGAGTTGGAAGGGACCTTGGAGGTCTTCTAGTCCAACCCCCTGCTTAGGCAGGAAACCCTTCACCACTTCAGACAAAATGGTTATTCAACATCTTTTTAAAAACTTCCAGTGTTGGAACAGTCACAACTTCTGGAGGCAGGTTGTTCCACTGATTAATTGTTCTAACTGTCAAGAAATTTATCCTTAGTTCTAAGATGCAGAAGGAACTGACCATGTTTAACTTAGGAGAGATATGACGTACTCTTGAAGTACCAAAAAGAATGATATATAAAATATTTACATTTATTTTTGTTTTATTTATTAATTTTTTTAGCTGCCCATCACATGACTATATAAAGTGCAACTTTATATAGGTTACATCTATATAAACTATATAAAGTTAAAACATCACATCACTATATAAAGTACAACTTTATATACGTAGGTACAACTATATAAAGTTAAAACGTATCTCTTATTATTCTAGGGAATAGGACACAAAATAATGGAATAATAAGTCACGCAGATTCAGATTGAACGTTTGAAACGTCTAACAGAAAGATAATTTTGACAGTGCAATCTTCTTCCTTAGATGTATCTAAGCAGAAGCTGACAATTACTTGCCTGAAATTCTTCAATTTGTATTTTTGAGATACACAATGGTTTGGACTCAATGTGACCTAAATGACACCTTCTGATTCTGGGATTCAATAATATTTATCAGGAATCCACTCATGTCCCCAAATAATTTTATTTTTTCCCATGCACTTTTTACAGAAATATACCATTATTTTAAGTACATATTAACAGAAGTGCAGACTGCAGTTTAAAAGAGACCAGGGTGAACAGGTCTCCGGGCAATCTGCATTAATCAGCAGAGATTCCTGACTTCCAATCATTCAGCAGAAAATCTTGATGGGATTGGAAACATATCACTGTATTCTTTCACTCATTTTAATATTCAAAATGATTTTTATATGCAGTTCTTTAATAATAAACATGCACATCTGGCTTCAGCTGCCAGATTTCAACATTTTTATGAGAAAGTTTCCATAAGCCTGAATTTAGCTTTCTAGCTCTTTCTTTACAAATCCACTATAAATGCATTCCATAGGAAAGAGATTATAGGTTCTTGACAGATGTAAAAAAAAAAATTATGAGAAGATGTATCTTGCCTCTAAATACTGATTTTTAAGAAACAACAATAGGAGAAAGTTACGCTATTGCCATTTTGTCTGGCTTCTAGACATTTAAGAACTGGCTGGCCATTTTAGGAAAAAGATGATTGGTGAAAATTATGTTATTTGCACATCCTTGGAAATAACAAACTGAATGTCACACACTGAATAAACTAATACAGACTTGCTTTAAAAACATGGCAGTGTTTTCCTATGATTTAGAAATGAGCTTAACAGAACAACAAAAATTGCTTCAGGAAACCACAGAGAACATTTAATAAGAGCCTAGTTTCAATTGTCTTGCAATTGGAGATGCAATCTTGGAGCTGAAACAGGAACTGACATGTTTCGATCTCATCCTAGTACTGTCACACTTGGTGCCAATATCAACAGGACTGTTAATACATCTTCACTATAGCCAATTTCAAAGCACCTTTGTTGTTCTTGATTACATATTGACTCTATTCTACTTGGAACGATCAACACATCAAGAACTGTGGATTTTTCAGGCATAAGAGATATTATATACTACTGAAAAGAGATATCTATACTTGATTTGTAGCAATGGATTACTAGTATAGGCTAAAAGTAATCCTTGCTTGATGACCGCCTGATGTTATGATGCCGGTGAAAAAATAACTTTATGACCACATGCTTTAAGACCGTCACAGTGTTCCCACAGTCACATGATCAATAGTCAGGTTCTTCCAGCTTCTGACAAGCAGAATCAATGGAGAAATTGGCAGTAAAATCACAAGTTGTGGTCATATAATGTCTGACTTAATAACCATGGGTAATTTGCTTAATGACTATGGCAGAAGTGATGGTCGTGTCTGTCATGGTCAGGTGATGTCTTGTTTAATGACTGCACTGCTTAGTGCTGGAATTGCCAGTTCCAATTGTGGTTGTTAAGTGAGGATGACCTGCATTATTTGTCAAGATTTCAATTACTTTTTTTAAATATGAGGGCAAGGAAAACTTCCAAGGAATAAGATCACAGCTGCTGAATTTATTTTCTTTATAACATAATGGTTCGAGCCAGCATATCGATAAATATTTATGAAATGTAAATTTTATCCAGACCTAAAAATAGGAAGCCTTTTCTTAGAGAAACTCATCTGGATACCTGGCTAGAAATAATGTGATTTTCAGATTCCCCTGAGTAAGACTACTATAGAGTAATATGATGTGATCCTAGAAGCCGTAGTATTTTTTTTTAAAGTGTTATTGAGTAATGGATGCCTGAAAGGCCAATTCTGAGTCATATTTTGCTGTCTGGTTGGAAGATAGGTCAGGTATTTTTAAATGAATCCCCTGGATACGCAACATCCCCGCTGAAACAACCGAGCTAAAGAAAGGATTTCAGAACAGGATGATATTCACAAATACTCCCCATCATCTCTCATCAATGTCACTTTTGTCCAAAAGAAAGGAGTGGGTCTTCGAGGAATTTGCAAACATTTATACCCTATTTCCTATGCCTTCAGTGGTGATCTTTCAGCAGCCTTCTACCTTGAAACTGAGGTAGTGCTCTCTATGGTGCAGTTTTATCCAAGGAGTTCAGGACAGGTATTCTTCACTTACTGGGCACCTTGTTTAGCAGCTATTTGCAGTTACTGTAGGAAATGAGCAGGCTGAGCTCGAGGGAGGAGTCAAGAGCGTCATGAATTTGGAGTCCTTTCGTGCCCACAAGAGGTCTAAGTGCAGCCCATCTTGAATTCTGTTGACTCTTATTTGCCGCTAATTTGCCTTAACCATTAATTGTTGAGATTCTTGTTGGTGGAAATTCTCAGTCATCCAGGTCATGGTTGTCCTAAAGATGCTTTTTCAAAAGGCAACTGGATTTTCTTTGTTTTTCTTTGTTTCACTTCTCATCCAGAGGTGGTATTCAGCAGGTTCTGACCAGTTCTGGAGAACTGGTAGTGGAAATTTTGAGTAGTTTGAAGAACTAATAAATCCCACCTCTGACTGGCCCCGTCCCCATCTCTTCTCTGCCTCCTGAGTCCCAGCCGATCGGCTTGGTCTTCTTTTGTTGCCCTGCACAGAAGAACAGAGCTGGAAAGCAGGTTAGTGGGGTGGGGAGGGAATGGGGATTTTGCAGTATCCTTCCCCTGCCATGCCCACCAAGCCATACCCACCAAGCCACGCCCACAGAACCGGTAGTAAAAAAATTTGAATCCCACCACTGTTTCCATTCAAGAAGCTTCTTCAGAACTAAAGAAGCTTCTTGGATGAGAAGCGAAACGTCTTCAAGCAAAAACAAAGAAAATTCAGTTGCCTTTTGAAAAAGCGCCTTTGGGAGTTCAGATTCTTGTTGAAAGATAGCACGGTATAAACTTGGACTCATTTGAACCAACCTGGTTCCTGATTTCTTGTGCTTGCCGGTTGCAATGGCACTGAAAAGGTGACTTTATGATTGGTCCTCGTAATTACAACCCGTGCAGCATCTTGTGGTCAGACAATCACCACTGGGTGTCTTGCGACTAGTAGCAGAGCCAATGGAGAAGACAGCAGTAGACCTGGAAGTCATGGTCATGTGAAGTTTCGTTTAACAACCATGGTGATTCACCTAACAACTGCAGCAGAAGCGAGGCTGTAATTCCATCACAGTCACATGACATTTGCTTAGCAACTGCAGGCCTAAGCAATGGAGTTGCCATTATAGCAGTTAAACAAGAACTATCTCTGTGAAAACTATGGAAATGAACAGAAATCAACTGCCTGATAGCTTTGGCTACCCATGCAGTTCTGTGAAGCAATTATTATTATTATTATTATTATTATTATTATTATTATTATTATTATTATTATTATTATTATTTTAAATGTGGTGCTTTCACAAAGCAAGACTCGTAGGATAGCTAGCTGGAATTACTTCACTCCCACTTTTACCGTCTTATACCTCTGTGAAAGGCTTCAGAGTTCAGCTTTAAACCATCAGAAAAATCTTTTTTATTAACTTGAGTCCAATAAGCCCAAATTCATTTGAAGGATCATGCTCACCGCAGGTAAAAGGAAGTTAGAGAGTTGCTTCTGTTCTATATTCTGAATGGAATGTGCCTGTTTTGCTACCATAAGCTGAAAGCCTGCAAATTAAAATAACCAAAACAAAAGGCAAGGGGGAAAAAAACAGGGTAAGCAGCAAGGAAAAGAGCCTAAATTGAAGATCTTTCAAGAAAGGAAAATTAGACAGAAAAAAATAAACATTCTGTACAATACCCAAGTTCCCCACTTTGTCAAGGTCAATCCTGAATTTTGCTACCTCCACCAATAAATATGTGCATGTGACATACTGGCATATGTGTATGCATATATGTATTTCCCCAGAGTGGGGAAAAATAGTTCTTAGATGAGTGGAATCAATTAAATCGAGTTGATCCATAGAGATACAAGGCCAAAGTTAGTTATCTTATTAAAACAATCCCATAGGTTTGCAATAGGAAACTTTTTGGCATCTAAAATTCTCAAACTCCCACCTCCCCTTAATTTATGGGAAATGTTCCCCTCCCTATTTTATTCATTTACTGCGTAATTCCTGAGCTCCATTAGTAACTTGAGATCCTTTACCCATGAATAAGTATGTTTACATCATCTGTTGCTTATGGATTAGTCTCTCCTGCCTTTCTGAGATGTATAAATATGAGTGCATCCCTTTGTTGGGTGGGGGTCTCTTTAAATATTCCCTTGGAGGGAAGTCCTACCAGTGCATGCTGTCTAATGAGGATTTGCTTTGGGTCCTGCATTTAATTCCATAGTTCATATCTGTCACAGGCTACCTTCCCTCCTGCAAAGGGCAGGGCAAAACAATAAGAATGTATTCTGGGGTGTGTGAGTCTAGGCTGGAGCTGCCATACCTAAAGATGAAGCAGGCACATAAGCAGGTGTGGACAAAAGCCTGGAATCTTCGGAAAAAGAACTAGCAGTAAGAACAAGCCAAGGGGTTAAGAAAACAAAGGGAAAAAATGTCAGCTGAGCCAATCAAAAGAAATCGGCCCTGGGCACATGGAAAACTCCTCCCCTCCCAAAAATCCCATCAGCAGCTACCACACGTGGGAATAAAACAAAGCAAGGAATTTGAGGAATAGAAGGGGTTGGCTTCCTTCTTTCTGGCTAGTGCCTCCCAGTCTAGTTAGAAGTGGGTAAGTGTGTATATGGGTTTGTGTGTGTGTGTTGTGCAGGGGTAGTATTCAGCAAGTTCTGACCCGTTCTGGAGAACCGGTGGCGGAAATTTTGAGTAGTTCGGAGAACCGGCAAATCCCACCTCTGACTGGCCCCGCCCCCATCTATTCTCTGCCTACCGAGTCCCAGCTGATTGGCTGGGTCTTCTTTGGTTGCCCTGCACAGTAGAACGGAGCTGGAAAGCAGGTTAGTGGGGTGGGGAGGGAATAGAGATTTTGCAGTATATCCTTCCCCTGACACCCCCACCAAGCCACTCCCACAGAATCTGTAGTAAAAATTTTGGAATCCCACCACAGGTGTTGTGTATGATAAAGAGACAGAGACAGAGATAATGCAAATGAATATATTGTAACCAGTGAAGTTTTGCTATTATTTTAAATTCACTTGGTCCCCATGTATTCTAAAGAACCAGTTGTGTCTTGTGTCTTGGTGTTTGGTTGAAAGTCATTTGAGTGTGGCTGTTTTCTAGGCCTGTAAGCGTGTAAGCGAGCGACCATAAGCTGAACACATAACTAGGGTCCTTGGTGCTCTTTGACTTTGGTTGTTTTCTTGCAGACGTTTCATTACCCAAGTAGGTAACATCACCAGTGCTAGAAGGGAGTAGGGTTTCTCTTTGCTTATATATTCGTGGCTTGTCCTGTCAGTGTTGGTGGGAATGCTTCCTTCATTAGGCTGTTGTTTACTCTTAGCTTGTTGAGTAATGAAATGTTTGCAAGAAAACAACCAAGCTCAGAGAGTACCAAGGACCCCACAGTTCAACCTTGAGCTACAAATACTCTATCAAGATTATTACTTTGACTAATAAGGATAATTCAATTAGTTGAATTAGACAACTAATTATAAAACCAATTGAATCCTGCATACACCAATTATTCTAACATACCTGCAGATTCTCCTTCCTTCCTTACAACAAAAATGGTAAAAACAGGTAAATAAAAGACAGCAAAATTCTAAAAGACATTTTCCAGATAAACCATCTCAAATAATAGCTAACCTTTAAAGATATCCAAGCTTTGTGAGAAGAGTGACAGTCGCTTCCTCCTCTTCCTTATTCTTTTCAAAAACTTCTATTCTTGCTAGGATTAAACAACCCTGCATCTTCCCAGCTCTTTGCAATTAAAAACACTCTCTTCCTATGCACACATACTATGGATTTTGGAGCCTGGCCTTCAGGCGTGAAAGGATGCTGAAGCCTGCAACAACTTTTGCCTATTCTTCACACCTCTGAATCAACTATTTTGATTCAGATGCCAATGTCAAGCATCAGTTTCCCCATCGTTCTTCATAAGTCACAAGAAGGAGAAAAAAACCCAAGATATTCAGAATACATACCGATGATTCCAAGCGTGTATAGTAAACACACAGAATCGTGGAAGCTTAGAAAAAGAAGAGAAATCTGAAGGAGACCTAATTCAAGACCCACAGCACTGGATTCAACAAGGAAGCAGAAACAAGAAAAAAGCACCAGCGATTCTTTTGGGAAGTCGGCTCTATCAGGCTTCCTCTCTTTCCCAGCCATAATCCTTCAATCAGATTGCAGAGGAAGTCATTGAGATTGTTATAATATTAAACGGAGACCATCTATTTTTTCTTTTTCTTTTCCCCCCTTCTACACATATACGGCAGTTTTCTATATTAAAGCATGAACAGGGACTGACTGCTTCTTACCTTCACACAAACATATACTTTGCATCGGGAACCTTTCCAACGAAATGCAAAGTAAAAGCATTTTTTTAAAATCCATGTCACTGCCCTCATCAATTAGCCCACCCTGCGTTTCTCTCTCTTATAGCTAAATTCTTTGTCTGGCCTGATATTCCTTTGAATTCCCAAAGGTGGGGCAGAAAACAGATGTGCAGGAGAAAATCAGTGTACAAAGAGGAGGTTTAGCAACTGTCACCTGTCTGTCAGCTCTCTCTGAAAAATCTCTCCTCCCTCATTTATTCTTGCTCTCAACTATCCACGGGGAGCTTCCTTAAATAGGAAAGAGGGAGGAGGAATGGAAGCAGTTGGAAAATGAAGCTTAGCTGCAGTGCTCTCCCAGGCGTGATTCTTGAGCCTGGTCCTGGCTGAACCTGAACCCCAAGCCCTGCCAAGGAGGTATGATTCTGCACCTGGGTACTGGGTGTTTTAAAAACAAATAAGGTAACATCGAATTGACAGGTAAAACATGGGAGAATATATCCTACTTTAGGATAAAGCATAGATATCTCTGAGCAAGGATCCAGAAAAGAGGAAGAGGAAGAGGACTCTAATTTTACTGGGGTGAAGGAGGGAAAAACAAAATACTACCATGCTTCTTTAACTCGGGTTCGCTGGCTGTTCATAATCTGGAAGTTCATCAGTGTGGAGAAGAAACCTTATCTTAAATGTATTACTTGGATCAGGGGTCTTCAAACTGGACAGCTTTAAGACTTGTGGACTTCAACTCCCAGAATTCCTCCTCCAGTCATGTTAGCTCGGGAATTCTGGGAGTTGAAGTCCACGAGTCTTAAACTCGCCAAGTTTGAAGACCCTTGACTTGGATGGATGCTCCATACAGGTCGTCCTCGACTTACAACCATTTGTTTAGTAACTGTTCAATGTCACAACGGCCCTGAAATAAGTGACATACGTTTTTCACACTAATGACTGTTGCAGCATCCTCACAGTCACATGATCAAAATTTGAACATTTGGCAACTGGCGTGTGTTTATGAACAGTTGCGGTGTCCTGGGTCATGTGATCGGCTTTTGCGACCTTCTGACAAGCAAAGTCAATGGGGAAACCGGATTTATTTAATAACTTCAGCGATTCGCTTAACAATTGTGACAAGAAAGGTTGTAAAATGGAGCAAAAACTCACTTAATAACTGTCTTGCTTAGCAACAGAAATTTTGGGCTCAATTGTGGTCATAAGTCGAGGTCTACTTGTAGTTTTCAAGGAAATGTGTCCACACAGACAATAGCTAGAGATGACATCAAAAGTACTTGCTTACAAACAGGGCATGTTTTAGAAGATATTAAGATATCATTATTAGGTTATGTTTATTTTTAATGTTATATTTATTGTCTTGCTGTTTTATTTTTTAAATAATATTTATTTAAATTTTTCATAATATTGTTTTATCAGATTGTAAGTTGCATGACTGTAAGATAGGTGGCGTATCAATTTAATAAATAAAATAATTGAGACTCAGATCTTCAGGCTTCATTCCTTTCCTATCTGCTTTGCCATTCACCACGAGCACCTATTGTTGCTTTTGATACCATGCCAACTATCTTCAATTAAGTAGTCTTCTTACCAGAACAGAGTTGACCTTTCGTGTGGAGACATCAAATCAAACAGCCCTTAATCATTATCAAAAATCCTAAAGTCCCGCCCCCCCCACTTAGAATACTACGTACTGTAGTTTCTCTAAAAAGTTATTAAATATGTGTTTCTTATTATTACATGTGCATGCTTATCAAAATCAGATATTCCTCACTCTCTTCTTTTATTACTTTTTAGGGGCAGATTCTGGACCTCGTGACCTGTCAGGGTCTCCTTCTACCTGATGCTGGATGAGAATTATAGGGCAGCAAGATAGGAAAGATTGGGCTAAGTCAGTTCCTGAATGAAAAATAAACCACCAGGGAGAGGAACCATGTCTTAGAACATAGAATCAAGGGCCTCAGAGGCCTTCTACTCCAGGGAGCCGGTCAAGCCAGGAGACCATGGTGACTTTCGGGGCACTTCGGCGAGTATGGATCTTGCTGGGGGGGGGGGGGCTTCACCCACAGGTGGGTAGCCACGGGCCCTGTGACATCACGCGCCCATCATGTGGATGGGAGTTGTAGTCCACCGGGACCCACCACAGGCCTCTACGCTGCTCGTCCTTTGCTGGTAAAGCTCCCGGTTGACCCAGGACTGGGTTAACTGTCAAGTCTCCTCAGTTGTCCCAAGGATGAGAGCCTCCTGCTTCTCTCAAGACGTGAACTTAGGCCCAAACCGGGGCCGAGGAAGGATTCTCTCACCCGGTGTCCTCATTTGTTGTGCTTCCTCGGTAGTTACCTGCAAGGGAATCCCCTGAAGGTTGCAAAACAGGGAACGGCCAGAAGTCCATCCTGTTTTGCAATGAGGGGTCTTTGGTGCTCCCTGAGGTGGCTTCTTTCCTTGCAGACGTTTTCCAAATGGCATAGGTAGGGTCTCCTGCTTGAGGCAAGGGGCTGGACTAGAAGACCTCCAAGGTCCCTTCCAGCTCATTCATTCATTCTAAACTCCCTGCTCACAGCAGGAGTCTCATACCACCCCAGTCAAATGGTTGTGGTCTATTTTTGAAAACCTTCAATAATGGGCTACCCCTAACTCCAGGAAGCAAGTTACTCTGTTGATTAATTGTTCTCACTGCCAGAAAATTTCTCCTTACTTCTCGGTTGGATCACTCTTTAATAAGCTTCCACCCATTACTTCTTGTCCAATCCTCTGGTGCCCTAGAGATCCCCTTTAATTTGTGACAGCCCCTCAAGTACTGGCTGACAGTTATCATGCCTCTCCCCGCCACTCCTCAATCCTTCTCTTTGATAGGCTAGATGTACCTAATGCTCCTTTTGAAATTCTTTCTCCAACTCATACCTGTCACAAACACGAATAAATGCTTGGAAGAACTGAAACCAATGCACTTCCAAAAGAAACAGCCTAGCCTTGCCCCTTCTCCAAATCTTCACTCCATGCCTCCCAAGATGTCAACAATCCATGAATCAAAGCTTAAGAATCTCTACCAAGAACTGGGATTCCAAGAGAGCTAATAACGACCCATTTCTCTTTTCTACCCTACAGAGAAGGCATGCTATCAACTCTCGACCTCACATCTTCTCGGAAGAGCTAATATTGCAATGTTCGAGTCCTCGCTATCGCTTTGATAATTTGGCATCTAACAAGAGGGCCGATTCCTATTGTCCAATGTCACAAAGCTCTGATTTAATATTTTACAACCAGTGCTGGATGGCTGAATATTTCACAGGCATAAAGGTAATGAGAAACTATAGGTAAGTAAGTTGTTCTATCGGCCTGAGGCCCTTACTAACCTTCTGAGAAAGCCGACATCTGGTTTTTCATTTATTACCTTATGGGGTGGGGGTTAGCAAGATTTAGCCACTGAATAAAGTGCAATTACTTTCCCCTCTGGATTGCTTGTTAGAAGATAAGCCCATTCATTGGCTCAGACAAAGAGAGGTGAGAAAAAAGGCTGAGCGATTTTGGGGCAGATTTAATTGAGGGGCATAAAAAGAAAAGGAACGTGGTGATATACTGTACAGAACATGTGGATAGAAAAATGGTTATTCTCCCTTTTTCTAAGTGGAAGATTCTGGGTCCAGCTTTTTTTCTTTCTTTTTTTTTATGATGGGATGTTTAAGGGGGAAAAAACTTTTCACATAAATAGAAAAGGACCATCAATGGCTAATTAATTCTGAAAATTGAGTTCCAAAGATAAATTTGCCCGGGAATGTCACGGCTTCTTGGGTCTTACCGGATCCATCTTTTTCCTCCTTAAACAGCAATGCGTGGTCCTGCCAAAATTGCTCTCTGTTGTGAATGCATTGGGGAAATGTTTTGTGGTCTTCACAACTGGTTGGAGCAGAGCAGAGACCCAGGTTCAAAATGGGAGAGAAGTGAGGATACTGAAGCAACAGTTATGTAATGATGACAAAGGAGGGGTGGGGGAAGATTCCCACCCTTGATGGTTGAGGTGCCACAAAAGAAATATAAGGCAGCAACCACTGTTTTGTTTAGGGAAAGTGGGGGAAACATGAGGAGAAAGAATATAGAATAATGACTGGAAGAAGAAAGCCAGGGAAGTTTTTCCTGGCTTCTACCAAAAAGGCAGCTGACTTGTAAAAAATTATTAATCTTTTACCATTCAGCCTTCTTCTCTCTCTCTGTATTCTGTTTCTGAGTAATAGGAATTACTTTCTGTTTTTTTTAAAAAAATACATTGTACTACTGGTACTGTTAGGGAGATGGGAAACGGGACAGGAAGTAGAAAAACACTCGGCACAGGCTTAGAGTTTTTCTTTGCCAAACACTGAAAGCAAGTTATGAGGGTGAACCCCGGCTCAGATCGCTCAAATCCTAAAAGCTTATATGGGAATACATGACAGCCCACGAAGGAAAGGAATTGAAGCAAAACAGGAAGGGCCAGAAGACACAAGGCACCGATTCCCATATCCTCCCTGTGATGGATCGGAGATTTACATTGCCAGCAAGGGAAGAGTTTGGAAAGCATCACCTTACAAGGGCCGGAGGAGCATTTCTTTCTTTCTTTCTTTCTCTTTTTGGCAGCCGCTGCACAACCGAGAGCTCCCGCTCCAGATGGCCGCAGAGGCAGGCGCGGAGTCCGCGGCGCGCTGCGCAACGCCCCCCCTCCGGCCGCCCGCCGGGAGCTGCACCCCGACCCGGCTCGGATCGCCCCAGGACGCAGCGCGCAACCTCTCCTCCGGCGCTCCGCGGCCTCGCCCGCTCCTCCTTCCTTCCCGTCGGGGGAAACTTTGGTGCCGCGCAGCTCCCCCCCCCCACCAGCCCCGAGGGCTCCGCCGCCCCGCTGGAGGGACGAGGGAAGAGAGTTCTCCAGCAGCCCGATCCCCACGGCGGAGCGCGCGCGCGCGATGCTTCACCTCTCCGGACGGCGCGGTTCCCTCAAAACCGGGGCAAAGTCGGGTGAGGCTCGGTGCGGGCGGGAGGCGCGCCCCGCTCTGCTCGGGAGCTCCTGGCTTCGCTGTTGCAATCCCGTTTCTCCGCCGCTCTCGGCGAGTCTCTCGGAAGCGCGGGGCGGCAGGGGAGGAATAAAAACCGCACCAAGACACACGCGCTCGCACGCTCACACTCACACACACACACACAAATCGGCGCTTAACTCTTCCTCCTCCAGGCGCAGCGCGCTCGGGACAGCGGCTGCTTTGCAAAGTCGGAGGCCCGGAGTAAAGGGCGGGCGCCTGCCCCGTTTTTTTTTTTAACAAACCGAAAGGCCACTGCGGATCTGATCTGGCGGTCGCTCTCCGGAAAGTTGGGGTTTCCTCAAGGCTTTGCATGTGTCACTCACTCAAGGTGCAACTTGTCATTGCTATATTTTTTAGGGGGCGGGGGGCGGGGAGTGGAGGAGATACTGAATCCCTCATAAGCAACCGTAACACCCAATGCAAGAGGAGTCAGTCAATACAGGTGGGTGAAGATCATCTGTGGTATTTGGGTTAGGAGACTTGAGTTCACACAATACCCTAAACCACACGATGGCAGGTCGTTTGCTTTTAAGCCTGTTGTTTGAACCTGGAGTTACTATTTCCAAATCATGATGTATGGTTTGGTAGAATGCCAACCCAACCCTGAATGGTTTATTCATAGGTTAATCATGGCCGAGCAGATATGTGTCAGGATAATTAAACACATTTTAATATAGAGACAAAATACTTTGTCAGTGAGTAGCATGCATACATTTTATAGGATGTTTGGTCTGGCTTTTGGCTTGGCTTGGCCTTTGAGGTTGTTCCTCAGTTCTATACCAATTTCTCCAGAGAGAACATTTCAGAATTTTAAATCTGTCATATTTAGCACACAACGTCAATGTTTTTCTTGGGCCAGCCTTCCCAATCTCATCTTCTCTGGATATCTTAGTCTACAGTCCTGACCATCTCCTGCTAGGAGATTTGGGAATCAAATGCAGTAGCTGTTGGCTGAGGATTGTGGCTACAATAGCCCCTCACATCTGGAGAAGGCCAGGAATGAAATTGATTGAGATTGTACCACTGCAGAAAGTTGTCATATTGGGAAGAGTTAATCAGCAAAAGGATACCAGGCCATCAAAGAACACGATGGCTGGACACTATCAAAGCTCACACCACCCAGAGCATAGAAAAACTCAAAGCTGTAGTGCAGGATTGGAAGATGTGAAGAGGCCTGGCCTATGGAATTGCCAAGAGTCGGACATGAGTGAATTGATAACTTCATCATCATAATATCTATTTAATTTCACATTCCCAAAATGTGAATTATGTAGTGCGCACAGCACTAAATAATTATACATGTCACATCAAATGATTTTTCTCTATCTAGTGCACTGTCTAAAATTCATATCCATGTATGCGTGTGTGCATATATCCGTATAAGTGTTTATTCACACAGAAGGAATCTGCATTCTACAGAAAGCAAGAGGCAGGTTCTGATATACAGCAGCTTATTTTGATTGCTTCCGGAATTGTTGAGGGTTAATCATTTGTCTTTTGCTCATCATGCTGGATATAATTTTACAGCCATAATATTCAGCTGTGAGTAATTCATTCACTCTGCCAGATGCTTCTAACCTGATTTTTACGCTGCAAACCTCTTAGTTACAACATCTTGCTCAATTTTGAGGCTTTACGGTTTATCTCCCTCCCTCATTTCCCCCCAAGTTATTGTATTTTATACTAAAATTGCAAAAAATAAACAAAATGCAAAAAAAATGAGAAGTAAGTAGGCAATCAGTAAGCTGCAAAAACAAACCTAAGCAAAGTTCCTGAGAAATTTTACCCTTTGAATGCCCTGAAAATATTTTAGATCTTCCAGACTGTAGTACTGGAAGACTTAACATATTTTCTGTATCTCGTTAGTGTAATCGTTGTGATTTGGGTGATGCAGTTTTTGCAACACTCCTGGTGCAATCAATGCATGGCCAGAACTATAGGGATCTATAACTCATTTTATTTTAAATGTTATAATTTTAGACGTGGCCAAAGGTCTTCAGCAGCAACTGCAGGGTAGCAGTGGACCTGTTATTTAGCTTTTAATTCTTTTTCTTGAGGACTAGTCTCACATGAAGTAGAGTGGGTAGAGGATTTTGACATGCTGTCAAAAAATCAGCCAGCACTTCAGTCAGGTTCTATATTTGGAATAGGGGAGGGGTCCATCTTGTCTTTCCTCTCAGCCAGCCAACTATCTTGGGACGATTCCGATGGATAGCTAAGGATGACAGCTTAGCCCACTGACCTCCCCAATGACATCACAAAAACTCCCATTCTTCCTAACGTTCTGCCTCTTTATACATGTCAATGTGCCATGTATAGTTGGTTGAGACAACCTGTCACGAAGCATATGTTTCTGTCTGTCCTGATCCTGCCTAGCCATCATCTCCACATAGGAAGACAAATGATCAAATATTAAAAATCCCATTACTTTTTAACTTTTCAGCTCCCCAACGGTGGACTGGCTCCATCTGTCACAATTTGACTTGTTGACAGAGATGAGTAACAGCCCGGGAACTAAATCATTTTGAAGATGCACAATGAATTCAAAGCTATCGCTGACCACCCTACCTTAACTTGAGCTAATGAAGCCATTTTGAGCATCATATGTCCGAACAGGAAGTATTGTGTATTAGCTGCATCAGGTGAAGAAAATTTGAAGCTTGGCTACAAAAGAGAACATACACTCACACAAAAACCACAACACCCACATCTGCAAAATACTTTATTTCTAGGCTCTTTCCTTGGTTTAATTTTTGAACAGAAACATGAAACATAACGGGAGTTTACAAACATAGCGCCAACAGTGAACACAAATAATGCTCTTTCAATAGTGTCCAAATAAAGCTAAGATATAGTTTACCCTGACAGTGTGCAAAGTTCAAGTACCTGTTCAAATACTATGTAATAAAAAATCAGTCCCCTGCAGGTTTCTGGAAGGGAAAAAAACCTTCCAATTGCAATCTTGAAAACATTCTATACTTAATCCTTAATTTATCCCTTCCACCATGATCATAATCCCCTAGTCCTTTTAATATGTGCATTGCTTGTGCCTGAAAAGTAATTAAAAAATAGGTTATACAGCAGCCCATTTCGGTACCAATAAAATCGGGACGCCTGACTTTATCTGGAATAAATGCTTTTTAAAATATTCAACAGCATTACCACTTTTGGACTCCACTTTTGGAATTTACAATGCAGGCAGATCTTCCTGCCACTTTGGAAAAGAGATTAACTCACCACTGTCTTTCTTCTCCCTCGCTCCACAACTTCCCCCAGACAACTCAGGCTCTATCCTCAAAACTGGAGTGTTTAAAATCAAAATAGCTTTTAAAAGGAGAAAATGGAGTGGGGAAGCCAATTCTAACTATACCTTCCGCAAACGTAAAATAGTGGCTGAAAGATTCGAGGCAGTGAAAGAATTCACATTGATTGAATTCGAGGATCCCACCACGGGGACTCAGGAGCGGGGACTTATTCCTTGATTACCTGTCAGCATCATTAAATTTTGACCTTCCTATCGGGCCCTGGGGGGAGAGGGAACTGGAAGTTTAGGAATAACAGCAGCGCTGCAAAGCTTGCAATCTTATGGAGCTTGAGAGCCGGAGGAGGAAAAGGAGGCCCGGGCAGGCCTGATTTCTATAGCAGGTGCAAAATAGGAGGCGCCGGTTGCCTATATCCCTCAGTCTCGATGGCAACTGAATCTGTAATTGAAGAGGAGGGACTTCGGGGAGAGCCGCTGCCATTCACTTCTCAGGAAGCAAAAAGGGGGCATGGGAGAAAAGGGGTGGGAACAGCCATTCAAGGTTTCTTGTGGGGAGGGTCCCCAGAGTGTGTGTGTGGGGGTGGAATCCTGTTTTGCAAAGGCCTTACCTCAGGCCTCCACAACATGTAGAATGCTTTTAAACCACTTCCAGCTGAGAGCCTTTTTGCTACACGCCCCCTTTTCTTGAAATCCTGAGGAATTGGAAGCAGCCTTTCTGACCAACCTGGTTTTATTTAAAAAATTGAAGTTTTCAGCAGCTCCGGCTCACTTCATCAGATGCCACCGAAGACTAACAACGTAGCTTTTCTCCTGCGATGCCTAAGCCGGCTTGAGTGAGCTCTGATTTTGGTGAGATCTTAGGCGTTTCAAAATATGTACTAAATCAGCTACGAATGAAAACGCAACCAATCCACCCTCGCCACACAGATGCTAAATGTGGTGTGCTTGAGGCCGACTGTCAAGCAAGTGCGAAGAAACAGTGAAATAAAAATAAAATGCTCCAGTCAAACGGTTACTAAGCATCACAAAATGGATCAGTCTCTTTCAGAATATTACAAGGCAGATGGTTACAGTCCCCCAGCACACCTGAGGTCTGGGTCAAAGGGGCCTTCTGGTTCAGAAGATTATATAAATCTAAGCAAATTGCAGCCTCCCAAAAGGCAGGTTTGGGTGAAGCTGTTAAGAATGTCTGCCTAATTCTACTTTATTCTGTAACTCTTTGAGAGCAGGCTGATCAATTTTTATAAATATAGCCAGATGTGTGTGTGTGTGTATTATATATTATATATATGCTCCTAAGTTTCAACATTTGGTTGACCTGGTCACAGGCTGGCACTTCCAGCTAGCCTGGCACACCTGAGATTCACCATATGGGCACTGAAGCAGGTTACAAATGACATGGCAGATATGGTTACAACAATGATGTGAAAATGTGCTATGGCATCCAGTAATGAACTCAAGCTATATTTTCCAACTGGAAGGGCAGGGAATTTGCAGCCAGGCCTCTGCAGCAAAACCCTGAGTGTTTCTCCATTTGCATATCTGAAGACTGTCGTGTAGTTAAGTTCTCTAAATGTAAAAGTCACCTGCCTTTGCCTTGTTCTCAATTTCTTGCCTGTGCTCTTCACAGACCAGATGTGAACAGAAAAAAAAGTGTACAGAAATGTACTGAATAGCTCTCTGGAGACCTGCAACAGAGAGCATCTTACATCCCCCTCAGCTTCACATATCAAACTGAGAATCCTTTTAATTCTGCACCCAGCTATAGCTAAACAAATGTTTTTGAGAAATACACAACTGGAACAGGAAATCAAAACCTTCTTATGCTGTACAATACTCCACTATCTGGTATTCAGAAATATACAGTTATGAGGCACAAAGAAACTATTTTGCTAAAATGAATAACAGCTGGTGCTTAAAACTATCTTTCTTGACGTTTATTTAACCTTTCTGAAAGTGTCATCCTACTTTCTGCTATATTGGACCAGGTCTCTCCAAGAACAACATGTTACCTAAGAGCCCAGGAAAAGGCAAGAACAGAGTCGTGAAACAGATTTTTTTTTTCTGAGTTCTAGCAAATGACTCCTAATTCCCACTGCTGGGGAGTTAAAGCTATTCTCTTGAGCAATATCTAAAATTCTGGGCTCAAATTCAAAACAACAAACCAAATCTTGCTCTCCTGCTTTGGGAAGGAGGAAACTGTGAGCAAAGTACTGTCTTCTCCCCAAAACAACACAGTGAATTGATAGAAAAGAATATTTGTAGCTCAGGGTTGAACTGCGGAGTTTCTTGGTGTTCTCCTTGCTTGGTTGTTTTCTTGCAGACCTTTCATTACCAAACTAGGTAACGCCATCGGTGCACTGATGAGGTTGCCTTAATCTGGTAGTGATTTGGTTGTCTGCAAGAAAAGAACCAAGCTCAGAGAACACCAAGAACCTCACCGTTCTTCCCCAAGCTATAAATATTCTCAAAGACCTCATACACAGTGAATTGGCAAAAAGAATCAAGAAAAAATGTGCGTGTGTGATTTTTTTTTAAAAAAAGCTTTCTTAACTTAGAGAGCAGGAAGGGGTTGGTTGTCAAGGAAAGGCTGGATCTCCTTTCTCTGTAAAATTAGTCTCTATTTCTTTCTAAAGAGCCGGGTTCTTTCAGTGTGCAGATCATTGCTGGCAGAGAGCAAAACTCAGATCAAATACTGGGAATCCAGCGGAGACATAGAGAGAAGTGAAGCGATAGAAAACTAGTAAACCCGCAACCATTGATGGCTTCTTGAACAGGTAATCAAGCAGGTGTCTTCTTCAGAGCTTGCTTAGCACAGGCATTATGTTTCAGAGCCAGTGGTCATCATAGCCAAGCTACCAGAAAAACCCGTTGGAGGTGATTTTAACATTTGCAGAGAAAGGCTGGGTTATAGAACAGTTTTGGGTGCATTTTGTGAGTTGGTTTACCTGCTTCTTGGAGTTCACTCATCCGTAGGGCAAGAAAATCCTACCCACTAAGTGCTGAATAAATATTATAAATAAAACACAGCTGCCTCTATTTAGATGCTCTGATTCAGACACAAACAGAGAAAACAGGCAGCATGTTTCCTTGCTTGAAGGCCCAGCTCTCGTTTCAAGGAGCTTCCGGCCTGGAGCCCTCGCCAGGAAATTAAAAGAAGAATACTGACTTCATTGGGAGGTAGACAAGCAGCAGCCAAGAGGGGAATACGGGTTCTTTGCTCTCCCTGCAGTACCGCAAAGGGCCTTGGCAACCGCTCAGCCAGCCCCATTAGATGCAGGCCTCAACTCTGGACAAGTAGCTCTCATAATTCTCTTCACAGCGTTTTATGCAGTGGCAGAAATAGTTCACATCAGCAATGGCCTCCAGAAGGTCTGTTTGGACTAGGCAGATGTCATAGAGCTCCGAAGTAGGAATTGTCCGGGGAGAGTCACTTCCTTGCCCTAAGAATACCTGTTGGGCCAAGATAAGAAGGTCGGAATTCTTTTAACACACCAAAGCAGAGGGCCCAGGCAGATAAAACAAAAAAGCAAACCCACCATCCCCTTTTCAATACTGTTTGATTTCTCAGAAGGGATACTAAATCTTAAGCCCACTTAGAAGGCCTTCCTCTGAAGAGAACTTGTCAGCTGAAATCCTCCTAAGTAAACTGGAGCATTTGCTTTTCAGAGGGCTGATACCCCTCAACCTCCTTTTCAGCCACTAGTCACAGTGACTAACCACTCAAGCTATAGAAGCAGGCGACGTCACGGTTGTTCTTATTACAGGTAGTCCTCGACTTAACGTCCACAATTGGGACCGCAATTTCTGTGGATAACTAAGGTGGCTGTTAAGTAAGTCGCACCCAATTTGATGACTTTTTTTTTTACCCCTGGTTGTTAAGCAAATCACTGCCATTGTTAAGTGAATCATCTAGTCGTTTATAGTAGAGATGTAGATCCTGTAGGGGCGCAAGCAGCACACTTCTGTGCCTTAATACTTACATGGGCCTCAAATACTCAAATAAGCTGGTACATGATCTCACCTGCTAACAGCATCACTTCCTTACTTGTATATTTTTAAGGATTGGTGAGGGGCTTCCCCAATCCAAATGCTGTTTCTATGTTATCTTTTCCTGCTTGTAAAAACTGTATAAAAATAATAAATGCCCCGCAGGCAGTCAGACATCTTTGCACACTGGAAATGACTGTCTATTGAACTCCATCAGTCGTTAAGCAAATCAGGCTTCCCGCATTGACTTTATCTTGTAAATAATTGGCAAATCAAATAAATAAATAAATAAATAAGATAAAAAAGATGGTTGGGAAAGTCACCAATGGCAATGACAGGAACCGTTGTAAATGTATGCCAGTTGCCAAGTGCCTGATGTTTGATTACATGACCACACTACAACAGTCGTAAGGGTGAGGCCTAGCTGTAAGTCACCCTTTTTGGTGCCACTGTTAACTTGGATCTGTCATGAAACGAACAGTTGTAAGTTGAAGATTACGTGTATCATGCTCCAAGGGAGATGAGGAATGTGGGGGCATCGTGAAGAAGATAGGACTAACATTTTCCAGTTTGGTTTTTGTGGTGGGGGTCACTCTTTCATGTATATAAGGAGTATGAACAATTATACTCCAATTCTCAATGAGACAACAGTCTCCAAGGGTTGCAAAAAGGAGGACTTGCATGGATCTATCCCAGGGTAGAAACTCTATTGAATTCTACTGCATAGCGCAATATTAATGCAATATCAGAGGTTTTCAATTCAATGTATAGAATGTGAAGGATGTGTGTTTGTGTTTATTTTCATAGTCATAATGTACACTGAAGATGGTATTTAATTTCATTGTACGAGGTGCAATGACAATAAAGTAAACTAAACTAAATCAATATCTAACTGTTCTCAACAGCAAGGACTGATGAGGGAATAGAGTTCCCAAACACCATTCCTTTCAGCGTGCATGATGTTAGGAAGGGAAGGATTCTAGCAGACAGCATAAATGGTTGACATTTGATGAGCCCAGATGAATTCTAGAGGGGGATTGTCTAGGGCTGATACTGCAATGCCAAGCCACAGAAGATTTGGAAACCTTACGCTTGTTTGGAGGTTCTAGCAGGGGAGCGCAGCTATCGTATACCCTTGACTGAAGATACTCCCCTTCTGTCTCGGATGGTCATCCTCTTCCACCGAGTGTGCAGCTTCGGGAGAGACGCACATGGGGCGGTGAGGGAGAAAGGGGACACCCACCCAGTCAGCCAGATCAGCTGAATCGACCCTGGTGATCAATGGGGTGACAGATGTCACAGCCAGATCGCCCTCACATCCAATACACAATACTGGAAAAATGAAGATATGGCGCAAGATGAAGAGGTACAGAGGTGATATTCAGCTGGTTCGGACCGGTTCTGGCAGACCAGTAGCGGAAATTTTGACCAGTTCAGAGAACCGGCAAATACCGCCTCTGACTGGCCCCACCCACCTGTCCCTTTCCTGTCCTATATTCCAGGGGTCCCCAACCACCGGGCCGCGGACCAGTCCCGGTCCGTGGAACATTTCCTACCAGGCCGCCGGTTTGCTGGGCGCCGTCATCTTGTTTGATGAGAAAGTGCTTCCGGGTGAGCTTTTCCGGTTGGAAAGCGGCGTTTGGTTCCTGAAGGAATCCTCGCGCCTTAGTTTCATCGAAGGGGGGGGGCTTCGAATGAAACTAAGGCGTGAGGATTCTTTCAGCACCCAAGGCAAGGCGAGCCGAGCAACCGTCCCGAAGCCCATCGACAAAGGTACAAAGGAGGAGTTGAAGGTGGCGGGAAGAAGTGGGGGACGGCTGGCTGGCCGGTCGCTCGGCTCACCTTGCCTTGTCTTGCGTGCTGATGCCAGTACCGGGCCGCGGATCATTTTGTGATGCCAGTACCGGGCCGCGGCACAAAAAAGGTTGGGGGCCACTGCTATATTCCATTGATTTTTAGCTCAGCTGATTTGCGTGGCAGAGCGTGGATTGCCGCGCTTCAGCTGAGTTAAAAAAACAGCTCATCTCAGCAAGGGCGATCTTTGAGTTCTGCGTGCGCAGGGGACGTGATCTTTGAATGCTTCACGCACACGGGAAGTGATCTTTGAGTACTGTGCGTGCATGGAAAATGATCTTTACTGTGCGCATGCAAAGCGATCTTTGAGTGCTGCACATGCACGCGAAGCGAACTCTGACTGCTGCACAGCGCACGTGCGCGCACAAAGCACGCAGAACCAGCAGTGTGAAATTTGGAATTCCACCACTGAAGAGGTAAGGAAGACACTAGACGGTGTAGAAATGGACAGATTGGCATTGAAAATTAAACGGACAGAAGATGTCAAGTATTCTCAAACATGCCATTTATTTTACCAATGGTTGGGAAAAAAAGGGGTGAACGTAAATTTGTATTGTTAAGCAAAGCAAATGCCCAGGCAACACGATGTTTATTAAGCGCTAAGAAATGTATTTAATAGAAAATCAATTTAAAAAAAAAAAAGATTTGGAAACCTTGAGATAACCTCCATCATTTACTCCAGTTAGAAAATCCCATTGCAAAGGTGGAAGAAGAGGTACTTAGGGAAAACTGGTCCAAAACTTATGGCCTGGTCCTGTCCTCACCTGCCCCATGTGTACATGACTTCATAGATATATTTAAACAACTATATTCTTCTCTCTGTACACTTCCAGGTAGAGATGGATCCTCCAATTGCCTTATAGGGAGGGATCACCATAGAGAAACCGCCCTGCCCTGAACCTACACACAGAAGACTCTCAAAGCCAGCTTTGAAACTCATTCACAGGCTAGAGAAGAACACTCTGGAGTATGCTCAGATCTACCCACTAAGGGGGAAGAGCTGAACTTGGGTCTTAAAAGGAAAAGGTCTTTACAAAGGAATCAAGGCTGGCAAAGAGCTAGCAAAATTTTCCTGGCCTCTGAAACCACAAGATCTGACCTGGAATCAGCAGGAAGAAGAAGGAGGGCATGGAATCCCAGGGGGTCCCCTCGGCCCCCTTGCTTTCTAAATATAATCTGACCTGAAATTGACTGGCTGGGGGGTGGGGAATGAATAACATCCCCTTCTCTCTCCATCTCCCTTTCTTCAAAGGCCATTCTGTAGGCTGTGGCAGGATAAAATGCTCCAGGCAGGGCTCTCTGCCTCCTCCACCAAGACCTGAGTACAGGTAATCCTCGACTTACGACCACAACTGACGACCAGAATTGATCTGGCTAAGTGAGACATTTGTTTAACAAGTGATGCCCCATTTGATGACTTTTCTCCGCACGTTCGTTAAATGAATCGCTGCAGCCTTCGAATTGTAATACGGTTGCGAAGTGAATCTGACTTCCTCCTTATTGACTTGGCTCGATGAAGAAGAAAAAAACCCACAATAACAGAGTTGGAAGGGACCTTGGAGGTCTTCTAGTCCAACCCCCTGCTCAAGCAGGAGACCCTATATACCCGTGATGGCGAACCTACGCCACGCGTGCCACAGGTGGCACTCAGAGCCATTTGTGTGGGCACGCGAGCCCCAGCCAAACATACCTGCACTGCATATGTGCGCGCCTCCCAGCTGGTTGTTGGCCCATTTGAGGCCTCCCAGAGGCTAGAGGGAAGCCTCTGCAGCCTCCAGAGGCCAAAAAAACGGGCCTTCCAGAAATACCAGAAGTGCCGAAATGGGCACATTTTCGGCCTCTCGAGACTGCAGAGGCTTTTCTCGATCCTCCAGGAGGGCGAAAACACCCTCAAACAGGCCGAAAATCAGTTGGCAGGTGCGTGCATGAGTACTGCGGGTAAGGGGGCGGAGCATGGCACACGCATGCGCGGGGCGCATTGCATGGTGCGTGCCGGCACGCGTTATGCTTTCGGCACGTCGCAACAAGAAGGTTCGCCATCACTGCTAGGGACCATTCCAGAGAGGTTGACTATCCAGCCTCTTTTGAAAAGCCTCCAGCGATGAGGTACCCACAACTTTTGAAGACGAGCAGTTAATTGTTCTCACTGTCAAGAAATCTCTCCTTAGTTTTAGAGGTTGGTTCTCTCTTTGGTTTGTCAGAAAGTCACAAAAGACCCCGGGACACACTGCATGCGTCATAAAATAGGAACTTAGTTGTCAAGCATCCGGATGTAATCCCATGACCGTGGGGATGCTGCCAAGGTCATAGCTGTGAAAAAATGGCCATAAGTCACTTTTTTCCAGGGCCGTTGTAACCTCAAACGGCCACTAAATGAACTGTTGTTAAGTCAGGGACTACCTGTGTTTACCGATCAGCTTGAATGTCCATTGTTGGGAAATGAAACAGTCCCAGCCTCCACTGGGTAATTTTCCCTTATACTGTGCGTGGCACCAAGCCTCAAGGAACCAATGCGGTGGCTTGAATCCAACAAGAACCAATTAACCTTGCCTGCCTATAGCTTTTCCTCCATCCCCTAATTCAGGCAGCAGCCCCCGCTCTCTCCCAGCTGCCTCCTTTCCTAAGCAAAAGCTTTTAGGGCAACAGAAAGAGCTGCGACGACGGCGGCCTTTCTCTTCTCTTCGTCTCTCCCGACTTCCTGGCTCTGGCATGAAAGCTGCCCTTTAAGCACTCAGGACTGCAAAGGAGATTTGGGCTGCTAAAGCAGATTGCTGGGGCTCGGGGAGGAGGGAGAATGGGAATGACTCACACAGAGGACAGAAGGAGCACGCCGCAAGAACAGGCCCCAAGCACCTTCTGTTCCACGCCAGCCACCGTTCTCCTCTAATCACCTGCGGTTATGACAGGCGGCTCACTTACCAATCTCCACCACCTTTGGGGCAGGTTATCCTTGCCAGCCAGGCAGAGGTACTCCAAAGATAGCCCAGGCAATGGGCTTTTCTGCTTAAGGCCAGAATAAAAGTGGAGGAATCACAACAGCAGGTCTCCCACTTAGAGCACAAAGCCTCCTGGGTATTGTCTCTGAAAGCCTAGCTTATTTCCCCAGGATTGACAAAAGGGGACTGCACAATTATAATTATAATTAAGAGCTGTGAATGACCCACAAAAGAATCTTCTATTTTTTTTAAAAAGGGGGAGGGGGAGAGAATTGAAGCAATGCTTCTCCCTAACAATACCTGAGGATGCACAATGGTGTCAGAATCGGTCAGTCGGATGTTGTCATCTATACAGATATGCTGGACTCTGGAGTCCTGAGGATCGACCCAAATGGGCTTTCCACCTTGGCTGGAATAATTATTCTTAGCCCACCTGCGGCAAAGAAAGAGACATAATCTGTAGCGATCAGGACAGACATGCATTCATTTTGCTCCCTGTACTTCAAGAGGGGGGGGAGGGAGAAAAGGGATGGAAACAAGAAAGGAAAGGAAGGAATAAATGCACACAGGGCCATAATGGGTGCTTCCTTTTTAATTAAAGACCTTTCTTCCATTTATTCTGTTTCTAAGAGTCAAGGGTTTCAGAGGCGTTTGAATATCATTTATTTATTTATTACTTACCAACAAACAGGCAAGGAAAATGATGCCCGGTAAAATGATGTGACAGGAAGTGAACAGCCAGTGAAGACAGACAAAATGAAATGTTGTGCTGAGCACCTATGGTCTAGATTTTGGCTACTGCAACTGTCCCTGTTTCTCAATCCTTTTGCCACATAAATTCCCAAGTTTCCATGTAAAATAATAAGGGCAAAAGAACTAGACTTTGGTTTTCAGAAACGAACAGAACTATATGACTGAAAACAACAACAACTCTGTATTTAGGAGAATAAGCCAAAAATATGAAATATGTGTAACCTTGCCTCTCTGGGCTTCTAATCAGAGTTGTTTTTGCCCTGCTAAAGAGCACCCAAGAAGACAGAATCCTGCCTGCTAATAGAAAATGAAGGAAGGGAGGGAGGGAGGGAGGGAGGGGAGGGAGGGAGGGAGGGGAGGAAGGAAGGAAGGAAGGAAGGAAGGAAGGAAGGAAGGAAGGAAGGAAGGAAGGGAGAGGGAGAGGGAGGGAGAAAGAAAGGAAGGAAGGAAGAGGAGGGAAGAAAGAGAAGGAAAGAAAAGAAGAAAGAAAGAAAGAAAGGAAGGAAGGAAGGAAGGAAGGAAGGAAGGAAGGAAGGAAGGAAGGAAGGAAGGAAGAAGAAGGAAGGAAGGAAGGAAGAAAAGAAAAGAAAGAAAGAAAGAAAGAAAAGAAAAGAAAGAAAGAAAGAAAGAAAGAAAGAAAGAAAGAAAGAAAGAAAGAAAGAAAGAAAGAAAGAAAGAAAGAAAGAGAAAGAAGCTGTACCAGCATTTGCTGAAGTCTCAGGCTGGTTCCAAAAAAAACCTGGGCAGTCTTGTTCAGGATGGAGCTTTTCAAAACAAGATCTGCAAAGGGATGTAGGATCTCTGATATATCAAGCCTTTGTTTCAATATTCTTAGCAAATATAATCCAGCATCTTCGAAAACATTCTGTACATCCTATTGAATACGTATCAGAACATTCCCTCAAATGGCCAGCTAAAACCTGGTTCCCTATCAATTCTATCCATTGCTTCTATTTTGATGGACCTTCAGACATCTGCCAACAAAACAAGATTTTTTTTCTTCTCCAGGTAGAACATAAGCAAATATTCCTCATAAGGTTCAGTTTCTAGAATTCTCTTAACTTTGCAGTCATTGTTCCCTGAGCACCATGCATACCAAACCTTTTGAAATATCTTTAAAATTTGAAAGATCATCTTGAGTACTCTTACAACATGGGTACCATGATGGGCATGGATAGCCATTGAACCCTTTACTAGAAGACAAACAAAGATGCTTCCTATCACCTTTTCTAGCCCCTGGGATGCTGGCACCCCCAGCTTTTGGCGTCTGGGCAGGTAACAGTTTCAAAGCATTATGGTGCAGCCATCCAACATGATTATTTTTTATGAATATATAAAGCATCTCTATTGGGCTGAGAAGTCCTATTCTAATTCAGATTATAACGGAGGCTGGCAATTTGCAACATTCCATTTTCCCGTATATTTTATTCCTTCATTCATTTAGTCATTTAATATTTTAAAAGTCAGGTATGAGAAAGGGCCTGGTGGACACAAAGGAAACTGCGAGTGGACAACCGATGCTCACAAACACGATACTGAAAATCATAGAAATAGAAACAGGCATTGTTACCAAGTAGGTCTACTAGAAATAGAAATATACACTGGGAGTAAGCTAGGCTCAGATGGTACAAAAGCTAGTTTTTTTCCAAATGAGAAATCAAGGCTACAAATATCGTAATTTTCACACTACAAGACACACCAAAAGTGGGTGGAAATGTCTGTGCATCTTATAGAACGAATATTGTGGCGGGGGTGTGGTGTGTGAGTTGGTGTGGCAGCAGTGTTCACCGCCGGCACTGCCAGGGAACACTGGAACCTTCACTGCTGAGAGCTGATTGGCAGCTGGATCGGCCTCCCAGAATACCGCCGATCAGCTGTTCTACGCAGCGGGGATTACCACACCACCCATTCGCCACTGCCCATTCGCGGCAAACAGGCAGTGGCGAATGGGTGGCAGTAGGTGGCGATAGGCGGCGATGCAATCCCTGCTACCTAGAACAGCTGATCGGCGGTCTTTTGGGAGGCCGATGCAGCGCCGAACAGCTGCTCAGCAGCAAAGGCTCCAGCGTTCCCCGGCGGAGGCAGTGGACACGGAGGAGGCAGGCTGTTTGCTATTTGCTGCAAGGACGCTAGCCAGATGAATACCGAACGGATGCTGGGAGGAAGAGGCAGATTTTTTTTTTCTTGTTTTCCTCCTCTAAAGCTAATGTGCACCTTATAGTTCTGAGCGTCTTATGGGCGAAAAATACAGCTTGATAAAGGAGCACAAGGCAGGGGAATTACTCTTTAAGAGACCTAGCTTGATTTATGATTGAATAGAGAGGTTGCATGCCTACCGGGCAAGATTAACTCACAAAAGACTCTTTAAACTAAATTACTCCAACTCGGTGCCCTGCAGATTGCATGGCCAGTGGAAAGAAAATGTAAAACTTATTTAAAGGCTACCGGGTTGGAAAGACCATTTCCTAGACCAGACTCAGCAGGTTATAGAAGCAAGAAAACCCCCTACTTATAACTCCACATAAAATGCCAAGAAAGAAATGCCAAGAAATGGCAAGAAAGAAAGATACAAATCAATATGTGAGGAACAAAAAAAAAAAAGAACTCTGTGGAACTGGAGTTAGGAAGCAAAATCATTTTAATATTAATGGCTTCCATGAGGCTGAAAATATACACTCTTTGCAGTCTTTATTTTTAGTGTAATACAAGAAGAATATTTTTAAAAGCTCACTGCATTGTAATCTGATCATACATTTAGCAACCTTCATTGCGACTGGCAATTCTTCTTGCTGAAGCACTGCAGTCACTAATGATGTCACATGACCATGCACTAATGACATCATTCCCCATTTGGTTGTTGAGCAAACCGCTGCAACCTCAAGGGACCACAACTTAAAATGTTACGCCTGTGTTTACCATTAACTCTGCTTGTCACAAGCCAGGTGGCAAGCACAAAAATGGCAATCACACAACTGTGGAATGTTGCAATGGTCATATGTGTGAGGATTGGTTGCAAGGTGTTTTTTTTAGACCAGGGGTCCCCAACCTTTTCGCACCCCTAGAAAACTTGATATATTCTCGCACCCCTTACAAAAGTAAATAATTATATGCATATAATTATGCATATCTATATACAGTATATAAAAGTGAAATATCGCTCACGCATCATCAGAAAATCTCCAGAACCGTAAAGCCTACTTGGCTTCTAGGTACTCACTAAGAAAGGATTGTTCGAAATGACCATCAGAGCATTCGTATTTCCTATATTATTATTATTAACATGCTCTGATGCTAAGGAGTTCTGCTCCCCCTCCCCACCTGAAAAGAAATCTGTTCCAAATGCAAAACACTAGCAGAGAGGACTTTCAGTTTCAGTTTTAGTTTCAAAGTCCAAGCAGCTTTAGTACAGAACAGTTGAGCTAAGCCACGCCCAGGCTCCTTGCTGTCTCCTTGCTCACACAGCAAATACTGTTTCAGTTTCCATGTTTCAGTTTCCAAACAGCCTTCAACTCTCTCACACACTGACAGGACGCTAGCCAGATGAATACCGATGGATGCTGGTAGGCAGAGGCACAATTCCCACCCCCCTTATTTTCCTCCCCAAAAACTAAGCCCGATCACATAGTTTCTAGCGAAGCACGGGTATAGAGGCAATCCTACTATATTTTTGAAACTTCTAAACCCAAATTTTCGCACCTCCTGGAATATTGCCTCACACCCCCAGCCCCTGGGGTTGGGAACCCCTGTTTTAGACTGTCATAACTTCAAACAGTTGCTAAACCAGGTGGTCAGTAAGAAAGGATTGCCCGTATTTGTTGCTAAAAAGCCAACCACTGTCAATAAAAGTAGGCCAACAAGAAAGCACATATCTCACCATTCAAAGTGGTCCTGGAAACCACTGATGCCTTCCCTGGAGCTGAAATAGGCATACATTTTCCGGCATCCGTTGTCGCTGGAGAGCTGCTCGGCTCCATGGCTCAGCACCACTTTCTTCTTGCTGCAACGTATCTTTCCAAGTCTGAGATCGACGGGCAACTGCGGTGAAAAATAACAAGAGAGATAGAAGAAACACTATTCAAAGCACCAATCCTAGATGGCCTCAAACAGGCCAAGATGATCAAAGTAGAGGGGAATTTAAGAAAAGGGACCAGAAGGAACAGAAAAAAAAAAGGCCACCTCTCTCTAAGTGGATAAAGGCTAAGTTTGTGTAGGAAGAGATATTTCATAAGGGAATTTTATTGCCGGCATTTAATCAGGCTTATATTACCGTTATACTAAAAGCAGATAATAATGGTTTTCGGTCTGCTCATTATCGTCCAATCTCATTAATTGACGTTGCTATGAAGATTTTTTAACAGCAGTGCAGGCAAATAGATTACAGTAAGTGATACAGAGTTTGTTATTAACAATGACCAAGTAGGGCTTATATAAACGTGGCAAGCAGCAGATAGCATTAGAGCAGCCTTTGATCTAATAGATTTGAATAGAAATAAAGCTCAAGTAATTTTATCACTACGATATATACTGGAAAAGTGTTTGATAAACATGACATCCTTGCTGTACTAAATCATTTGCTATGGAGTTCATAAAATAGGCTAAGATATTATATGAACCGCCAATATCTAAAGTGAAGATTAGTGGCATGTTTTTCTCCCATTTCCCCCCAATTATTTAGAGGAGTTAGACAAGGAAGCTCACTTTCATCCTTGCTTTTTAATATTTACACAGAATGCTTAGCCTGTGCTATTAGACATCGTAGAGAAACCTATAGAGAAGGATATAAGTCCTTTGAACAAAAATTGGTTTTATTTTTAGGGGGCATTCTTTTGTTTATTTCCGAACCTTATTATAATACTATCCCGGCATTAATCCAAATTTACGTTAATGCCTTTAGCAAAATAGCAGGCTACTCTATTAACTGGTCCAAATTGAACTGATGCCTTTAAGTGAAAAATTGGTGATCCGTTCATTTAAGGAATATTAATTCTATTTTTGTATGGAACCCATTAAATACCTAGGGATCTCTATGCCAAAAGATATAACTCAGATAGCAACATGCAATGAAAATAAAATATATATCGAGGTTACTCCAGATATTGATAGATAGGGAAAGATGAATGCTCTCAAAATGAATTATTATTCTTAGACTAATTTATATTCTAAGAGGAATTCCAGTCTATGTATCTGGCAAATATTTTCAGGAAATAAATTCTTTAAAGGATATTTTTTTATAGCTCAGGGTTGAAATGAAATTCTTTGTTTAGAAAACTTCTATGGAGTTCTTTGATTCCAAGAATATCTTTGCAAAAAAATTCAATTACCAATTGAAGAAGGATAATTTTGTTTTCTGAATATGGACTTGTGTCATCATGCTGCATTTTGTAATTTCACATCAATAATTTTATTTTTTTACTTTACTTTATGCTGTCAATAGATAGAATAAAACTGCGTGATGGCATGGTGGTGCAGTGGTTAGAATGCAGTATTACAGACTAATTCTGCCGATTGCCAGCAGTTCGATTCTGAGCAGCTCAAGGTTGACTCAGCCTTTCATCCTTCCGAGGTTGGTAAAATGAAGATCCAGATTGTTGGGGGAAATAGGCTGACTCTGTAAACTGCTTAGAGAAGGCTGTAAAGCACTGTGAAGTGGTATATAAGCCTAAGTGCTATTGCTATTGTTATCAATATGACTTTTTTTAAAAAAAAATAGTCTTATGTTAGAATGACTATTTTATGTTGGTCTATGACCAAAATAAAACAAACAAATCAGATGCTGGTTTATAGATTTTGGTTTTTGTTATTTTATTTTCAACATTTTGTGCACGTGGGAGTGTTATTGGATGTATTCCACCTGGATTTGCAATTACAGGTAGTCCTCAACTTATAACCATTCATTTTATGTTTACTTGAAGTTACAATGGCATTGAAAAAAGTGCCTTATGGCCATGGGTTGTTGTTTTTTGCCTTTTGAATTTTTAACAAACCATGACCTTTATTTGGAATTATTCTCTACAATCCTAGAGATCATAATCTTTTTGTAGAAGAATCAAAAACTGTCTTTCTAAACAAATCCACCAAAGTCAGCAGACATTTTCCTTTCAGGACAGGATCCTTCAGCAATAAATAATATATCAATAGTGACCTCAAGGCATTAATCAATCCATCAGTCTAACAGAGGACCCACGTGGCTTCTGACTTCAGAGAACCCCATCTCTAGCATTGGACGCCATGCTGTGGGATTTAATTTCTCCTGCTCACCTCCCAGAAAAAAAAAAGGGGGGGGGAGAGAAGTGTCATGCCTCTGAATCCCAGGAGGAAGACGAACAAGCTAACAGGGAGTGGGCGTGTGGCTCTGTTGGCTGTGGAGGAAACTGGGGAAGGGCAAAGTCCGGCTGGGCAGAGCAGGGAAGAGGTAGAACAAAGGAGAAGGAATTCAGAGGAAGACCCAGGCCCACCCCCTCTTCATCCTAGGGCATGCAGGGAGGAATGGACAAGAGACAAGAGAGCAACGTGTTGTGTGGCTTACAGGGGGAGGAAAGGGCCCTAATCTCCTGCATTAGCCACACCTGGGAAGGGAGTTTAAAAGAGATGCATGGTTGAGTGTGGCATCTTCTGGGAACAAACATGAGTCTATCTTGTGTTCACTTTGGTTATCTGAGTTCTTGACATCCTCCCAACCATGTTGAATTACTGTTCCTTCAAGTCTGGAATTCCTTCTCTTGCCCTGCCAGACTAATTACCTCATCTTGCCTTGATTGGACTTATAGTTATAGTTCTTGTTGACCATGTTTTGGATTTGATTCTCTGCAGTCAAAGGCTGTTCCTGGGAGAGTTTTTCTCTAGCCAGAAGGTAACCAGGACACTGGGGGCAAAGTTGGAGCTAATAAAGGGACTCTTATTGATTAACTAACTGTGTTGCCTTTGTGCCACGCCCCAGGTCATCACAGGAAGGATTTATTTGCAAGAGAGGTAGGATTTCTCCTTGCATAGCTTCAGATCTACAATCTCACACAAAGAAAGCCCCAAAGAATGTCTACCATCTATCGGGAGCTTACTTTGCAAGAAGGAACCCAATCGTACATCTTTTGACACGGTTAAACTAAATTATTTCTGTGCCACTCTCTGTTTAAAATACAGCCAGACTTGAACCAATGAGCCTTTTTGAGAAAAGGCTAAAAAGGAGAATACACTGGAGAGAAGGACAGGCTACCCTCTTAGAACAAGTAATAGTGACATTCTCTTCTAAAGAGCTGAAACACCTACCTAGTTGGCCAAAAAAAAGCCAGCATCCCTCAAGCAACGTTAAGCAAAGGAGATATTCTGTTTGCCCAACTCACCGAGATTCCTCCCAGGGCAGGGAAGCCAGGGTGCTGCCCCTCCAGGGCGCAGCTCACCGCCTGCAGGACACGAGGCAGGTCTGTGCCAAAGGTACGAAAGATGACCGCAAACTCCCTCCCTTCTCGATGCAAGCTTTCCAGGAGGCAGAAGAAGGAAGGCAGCACCAAGTTGTAATGCCTGGCCTGTTCATCTTTGACGGAGAGCTGAGGGTGAGGCTGACCCTGCCACTCTAGCAGCTTCAAGTGGTGCCTGTGAAGGTCCCGGAACTTCCTCCCGTAGGACGTCTCTATGAATTTGGTGTTGCGGCCATATTGAGAATAAAAACTCACAGCGCCTTGGCAGGGAGGATGCAAAGAGGGAAACTCACTGACCCACTGCCACTCCCCTAGAAGAGAAAGGAAAAGGACAGATGAAGCTCTGCCTCAAAACACAAGGAGTCCTTGAGCTACAACCAGAACTGGGACCAGAATTTCCATCGTTAAACCATGCGGTGGTAAAATGTCATGTCACGTGACTGCATCGCTTAGCAACAGCAATCCCGTCACGAGCTGAATTCCACGGGTTGTCCCCAAAGGTGCTTTTTTTCAGGAGGCAACTGGATTTTCTTGGTTTTTTTCCTCTGAAGATGCTTCGCTTCTCATCCGAGAAGCTTCTTCAGCTCTGACAGGATCATGGGGAATGTCAGGATTTGTACTCCTTGCAGACAGCTGGTCATTTGCATCCTTTTAGAGCAGGAGTCTTCAAACCTCACAGCTTTAAGACTTGTGGACTTCAACTCCCAGAATTCCTCCTCCAGTCATGCTAGCTCAGGAATTCTGGGAGTTGAAGTCTACAAGTCTTAAACATGCCAAGTTTGAAGACCCTTGTTTTAGAGGGTCGTTGAGGCACTTGGAGGTTTATCTGTGTCCTCAGGGTCACCTGAGTTGTGCTCCTGGCTCAAAGAGCTGAAGAAGCTTCTTGGATGAGAAGTGAAATGTTTTCAAAGAAAAACAAAAACAAAAAAATCCTGAAAAAGCACCTTTGGGACAACTATGTCCTGGATGACTGAGAATCTCTACAGAATTCCACGGGTTGTTAACCTATCCCTATTCAAGCCCTTCCAGGATTGATCCCTCCAAGTCCCGAGCCTCAGGTGTTCCCAGGGAAGGGGCTTCAACAGACCCAACCCTCTATTTCCTCCCATCTCTGCTCTTTTGGCTGCCCTGCACCCTGTCTTGGAGGGTGTCTACAACTACCTGGAGGGAAGTAAGCAGTGGGGTGCCACAGAGTTCCGTCTTAGGCCCAGTACTCTTCAACATCTTCATAAATGACTTAGATGAGGGAACAGAAGGGGAACTCATCAAATTTGCAGATGATACTAAGCTGGCAGGAATAGCCAATCACCCAGAAGACACGCTCAGGATCCAAAAAGATCTTGACAAACTTGAACAATGGGGCCTCTATCCAACATCATGACATTTAATGTGGAGAAAAGCAAATACCTGGGCAGGAAAAACTAAAAATACAAGTACTTTGAACAGTCACTGAATGAACAGTTGTAAGTCAATGACTACCTGTACTGTTGTAACTTTTTACAATCATTAAACAAATGGTTGTTAAGTAGATTACTACCTATATGTACTACAGCTGTGATGGCGAACCTATGGCACGTGTGCCACAGGTGGCACACAGGTGGCACACAGGTGGCACACAGGTGGCACAGGTGGCACGCAGAGCCATTTGTGCTGGCACACAAGCTGTAGACAAACGTATCTCACTGCACATGCGCGCGCCTCACAGCTGATTTTTGGCGGGTTTGAGGCCTTTTTCGGTCTCCCAATTGCTTGAGGAAGGCTTCTGCAGGCTTCTGCAGGCCAAAAACTAGGACTGTTTCATCACTTCCTGTTTTTCCGAAAATACCAGAAGTGACGAAACGGTCCTAGTTTTCAGCCTGCAAAACCTGCAGAAGCCTTCCTCAAGCCTCTGGGAGGCCACAAAAGACCTCAAACCCACCGAAAATCAGCTGTGAGGCGCAGTGCAGGTAAGAGGGCGGGGGTGGGTGGGGATTGCGCGCGCATGCGTAGGGGGTGTGGGGGGGCACACATTGCCTTCTGTCTGGGTGCTGGCACGCGAGACCGAGCATGCAAGCGCACGCACAATTTTTGGCACAGGAGCCCCAAAAGGTTAGCTACCACTGTACTACAGCATGGTATGAAACTGCAGCTATCCTGGAAAGCCCCAGTCTGGCCCATAGCCCAATCCCACCTGCAAGTGCCTTCACAACTCTGGATTCCAGGGCCCCTGCCACCCTGTGCTCTACCACCCCAGATTTTCCTGCTCCTGTAGCTCATGAGGCATGTCCACCTTGGCCGTTCATGAAGCAGCTGCTGGCCATGTGAGGCCATCTTCCTCGGGTCTCCTGGGAATACTACCGTGTGTATATGTGTGTGTGTGTGTGTGTGTGTGATCTGGGGAAGAAAGCCTCATGCAGTCAGCACCTGCCTTATGAAAGTCCAGGCCAGCCATGCTTGGCCAAGAGTAGGAGCAAAATCCAGCGAAGGTCAGCTAGGATGGCAGGAACCATAGAGTGCAAGTGGCCCAGAAGGGCAGAGATGAGGGCAGAGATGTGTACAAAGACTTAAGGCACCCATTTTGTGTCTTAAAACTCAACCTCCCTTCACCCCTCTCCTGTTTACTTTTTAAATGTAGCTATTGATTGACTATACATAGCCTGGTTTAAAGCTTGATGCAAATGAAGGTTGCACATGTCTATTTATACCAGGGGTCCCCAAACCTGGCAACTTTAAGACTTGTGGACTTCAACTCCCAGGATTCTCCAGCCAGAGAATTCTGGGAGTTGAAGTCCAAAAGTCATAAAGTCGCTAAGTTTCGACACCTCCGATTTATACTGTCAACTTAAAACCAGGAAATCCCTAGATGAGCCCTATTCAGCATTGAAGGGATTAAGGTTCTTGAATTATTTGTCATTTCCTAGCCAGTATTTTTTCAACCTTGGCAACTTTGGACTTCAACTCCCAGAATTGCTCAGCAGCAATTTTCATGTGGCTGAGGAATTCTGGGAGTTGAAGTCCACACACCTTAAAAGTTGCCAACGCTGAAAAAACATTGAGCCAGCCTATTTCCTCTGGGAACTGTGAAAATTAGAACTGGTGGAAATAAAACCTACAGGCCAAGAGTGAGTTAAAAGTGGAATAAGTCTCACAGCGTATATCTGCTTTAGTCTCAAATGTCATTGGTCCCATCAAGCTGATGCTTCTGTTATAAGCACAGCAGTTTCCTGACTCAGCTTTTAGAGAGACAAATAACAATATTGGCAAAAAAGATCAGAAAATAAAATGCAGGCTGAATAGTCAAGACCTTGTTGATGATCCAAACTGTCAAGGATCTTGGAGTACTCATCTCTAATGACCTAAGTGCTAGAGCCCACTGTAACTACATAGCCAAAAAGGCGTTAAGAGTTGTTAACCTAATCTTACGTAGCTTTTTCTCTGGTAATATCACACTACTAACTAGAGCATACAAAACATTTGCTAGATCAATACTCGAATACAGATAATCAGTCTGGAACCCACATTACGTATCTGATATTAACACAGTTGAGAAAGTCCAGAAATATTTCACAAGAAGAGTTCTCCACTCCTCTACTCGTTGCAGAATACCTTATGCCACCAGACTTGAAATTCTAGACCTAGACAACCTAGAACTACTACGCTTTCTGTCCGATCTAACTATAGTATATAAAATCATACATTGCAATGTCCTACCTGTCAATGAATACTTCAGCTTCAACCATAACACAAGAGCAAACAATAGATACAAACTCAAGGTTAATCCCACCAAACTTGATTGCAGGAAATACGACTTCAGCAACAAATAACAGATAATCAGAGTTGGAAAGGACCTTGTAGGTCATCTAGTCCAACCCCCTGCCCAAGCGGGAGACCCTACACCATTTCTGACAAATGGCAGTCCAACCTCTCCTTGAAAGTCTCAAGTGATGGCGCTCCCACAAGAAGGCAAAGCTGTTCCATTTGGTTGATTGTTCTCACTGTCAGAAAGTTTCTCCTCATTTCCAGGTTGAATCTCTCCTTGTTCAGTTTCCATCCATTATTCCTTGTCTGGCCTGTAGGAACTTTAGAAAATAGCTTGACCCCTTCCTCCCTGTGGCAGCCCCTCAAATATTGGAAGACCGCTATCATGTCTCCTCTGGTCCTTCTCTTTGCTAGACTAGCCAAGCCCAGTTCCTGCAACCGTTCATTGTATGTTTTAGCCTCCAGTCCTCTAATCATCCTGGTTGTTCTTCTCTGTACTTTTTCTAGAGTCTCAACATCTTTTTATAATGTGGTGAACAAAACTGGATGCAGTACTCTAGGTGTGGTCTTACTAGAGTGGTATTAGTACCTCACTTGATCTTGATTGTATCCCTCTGTTAATGCAATTTAGGATTGCATTAGCTTTTTTGGCTGCTGCTGCACACTGCTGGCTCCTATTTAGCTGGTTGTCCATTAAGACTCCAAGATCCCTCTCACAGTTACTGCTATTGAGTGGTCAATGTCTGGAATACTCTACCTGACTCTGTGGTTTCTTCCCAAACCCCCAAAACTTTAACCTTAGAATGTCTACTATTGACCTCACCCCTTTCCTAAGAGGTCTGAAGGGGGCGTGCATAACCGCACCAACGTGCCTCCCGTCCCTGTCCTATTGTTTCTTTTATTTTTATTTTTATTTTTCTTATATGTATCCATGTATTCATAAGTATGTTTTTACTTACACCTATTACCTTGTAAGCTATTGACAATAAATAAATAAATAAATAAATAAAAATAAATAAACTCAGCAGTCCAGCTGTTTAAGGCAGAGTCTACCTTGCCAAGAAGCCAAATATCCATCAGCTGTTGGTGCCATCATTTAAATCAGGGGTCTCCAACCTTGGCCACTTTATTGTGGACTCCAATTGAAGTCCACAAGTCTTAAAGTAGCCAAGGTTGGAGACTCGTGATTTAAAGTTTATTAAGTTCCACTGCTTCCTTTGCAATCTTCGGTTAACACAAAACTGTTCCCAATGTACGAGGATGCCTTTCAAAATCCTCTCTTCTCCAGGAACAGACAGAACTCAGCAAGCAGGTGTGCTCCACTCCCTCTTCCCTTCCCTGCTTCCTTCTCACTTACTCTGCTGCAGCTCTTTATTTATAATGTGTTTAACATGCATTAGGCTCTGCTAATATTGTGCTAGACACCGTATTACTAAAATCAAACAATTGCCTACCAACTGCTAATAGTCAAGCAGAATTAAATTGTTTTCAACCAATCTGTCAGGCGCAGGCGGGATGTTTTAATACTAAACAGTGAGCCCACGTAATGTTAAGATGAAACAAGAAAGATGAACAGCCGTGAGAACCGTGAGGAAATGGGCACACAACCAGCGGTGAAATGCTACCAGTTCGGCCCGGTTCATTTAAACCGATAGCAAAAAAAAGAAAAAAAAGAAAAAAGCTCCGCCGATCAGCTAAGAGGATAAAGAAGAGAAAAGCGCAGGAGTGGCCCTCCCGCCCACCGCTGCGCTTTTCTCTTCTTTATCCTCTCAGCTGATTGGTGCGGCACAGCCGCAGCTGGTGTTTGGAAAGCTGCATGCACGTACACGTTAGGTGTGCGCATGTGTTAGGAATAACATAGGTTACCTAACGTAGTTTGGGTAAAATAATATATATAGACTATGATAGTGAGTTTAAGTGTATGTCACTTTAATTGCAAAGCATGTAATTTTGGGTGCGGCTGTAAATCGCCATAAGAGGGAGCAAGAGAACTTGATTGATTGCTGGCTTACTGAATTGCTTGCTGACAATGATGGATTGATGGTGTGATAACTGCGTGTTCTTTGCTGTTGCTGAAGGAAGAAAGGAGGTTTGACTTCTTCATATCTCTACTGCAAAGAGATATATTACTGGACTGATATTTGTAAGTTTAATGACCTCTTTTTCGACACTGGACTTTGCAACTGATTAATCCCCGGACGGACTGAACTAGTGTATGATATATGGACTGTTTGACTATGCTAAAACTAATACTGGAATAAACTATTTAACTAGCACATTGTATCTGTTTTACTGAGTGTAAGCTACAAAAACGTTTGTCTCACATATTTGCCTGCCTGCCTGACTGCCGTGCAGGTTCTGCTAGGGTGTATATCCCTAACAGCATGTGTGAAGTGCGCGATCACTGAACCGCTAAGGAAACTGGTAGAATCCCACCACTGCACACAACCCCTCTTGGTTGCAGCCGTTCCTGTCGCTGGGGAGCCTCCTCCATGATAAGGAATGATGGCTTATTTCCTTAGTAGCAGTTAAATGCAACCGTAGTTCTCTCCTCGAAGTCCAGGGTTCCCTCTTGATTAGGTAAAAAGCTCTTGGGTGCTCTATCTACTCCATGGGGGTCCAACTTGTGGCGTCATGTTGCTGTCACCTGTTTTAGGATGTATTTTTCCCTTCGTGGAGCTGGCTTGGGCGTGGCCTGCGCGTGACGCATCTGGCCCGCGGGCTGCCAGTTTGACACTCCTGATCTACTCCAAAACTAGGAATTGTGTGTTTGTCAATCGCATGATCCTGCAACCGTTGCAAGCCCATGCTGGCTGCCGAGTGCCCAAATTTAGAACATGCGACGGTTGGGGACGCTGCAACAGTCGTAAGTATGAGGACTAGCTGTAAGTCACATTTTTCAGCATCGTCATAACGCCCAACACTTGTTAAGCAAACACTTATTAAGTTGGAGGACTAACTGTACCTAAGCCACAGTTCTCTTCTTTAACCTGATTCAGGTGAGATAAATGAGCAGCATGAAAGAACGGCTGCTCTCTAGTAGAAGATATTCTGTAGTACTGTATGACTGAGATAATATGCCCCCAAAGTTGAAAATACTAAAAATAAAAAGCCACATAAATATTACATATTATCTTTGTTTCTTTCTTTCTTTTACATCTCTTCTTCTCTTTTCTTTCCAGTTTGTAAGACCGAGTGTTCTTTTTTTGTTTTTTTCCCTTTTGTGTATGTAATGTCGATATGTTTTTAATTGTAAATTTAATAAAATTTATTTATAAAATATAAATATTACATATTATTTATTCGTGACCAAAACGCGGCCCAAACACCAGTTTTCCCAAAAAAGCACACACCACCCAGAGGCAGACCAGAGGGAAGAGGTAAACCTTCTTAAACCTACAATTAACATAATGTTCGCAGCTAGATTTATCAGCTTTCTTGAGATAAACCAAGCAATCCAAAAAGAGAGGGGGAAAAAAGCTTTTATGTTTTCCAGAACTTTTAATAAGCAAAATGGCAATTCAGGCAAACCCTAGCCTTATTTTCATGTCTGTGCCTAGTATAAGCCCTACCCAAAAAATAAGCCCAACTCAAAAAATGTAGCGTAAGGCTCACTGCCTTGCAAGCACAGGTAATCCTCGAAATACAACATTCCTTTAGTGACCGCTTGAAGTTACAATGGCACTGAAAAAAGTGACTTATGACCATTTTTCACACTTAAGACCTCTGCAGCATCCCCATGGTCACATGATCAAAATTTAGAGACCTGGAAACTGGCATGTATTTATGATGATTGCGGTGTCCTGGGGATATCCTATGATTATCTTTTGTGGCCTCCTGACAAGCAAAGGTAATGGGGAAATCAGATTCACTTAACAACCATGTTACTAATTTAACAACTGCAGTAATTCGCTTAACAACTATGGAAAGAAGGGTCATAAAATGGGGAAGAATTCACTTAATAATTGTCTTGTTTAGCAACAGAAAGTTGGGGTTAATTGTGGTCATACATTCAAGGACAACCTGCATCACATACATTATCATTCTGGGACAATAGAATAATGAAGCTGTGAAAAGGACATACACAATGCTTCGCAGGGTAATTTTCTGCAGAGCTACTCAGCAATAAATCCTCACTGAGTTCAGAAGCTTACTTCCAAGTAGGTGTGGATAAAACTGCCGTTTTAACCTCTCTAGGTCTGTAATAACACCACCTATATGCTACCCAACTCTAGATGGCTCACCACAATCATTTCAATCAAATCAACTGAACATAAGACATAAACATGAAAGATGGGAGGACAAAAACGGCTTTGAGCTTGAAGGAAAATAAACTTTTCAATCCCAGGTTCAAAAAAATCTCAACATGCTGCGAAACATAGTATTGCTTCAATAGAAGAGATTACTTGTAGTTCAGGGTTAAACTGGGGTGTCCTTGTTGCTCTTGGAGCTGGATGGTTTTCTTGCAGATGTTTCATTTCCAAACTAAGTAATATCATCAGTGCACTGATGAGAATACCTACTGTGGTTTCTTGAAAGTATGACTTTTCCCCAAAACAACTCCTAGCCCGATTTTTCATGCCTGCGCCTAATATAAGCCCTACCCAAAAAATAAGTCCCGCCCCCCATCTGGTTGTATGAGGTGGGGCGAGGCGCAGGCATAAAAATCAAGATAGAGCAGGGGAGTGGAGCTCCAGGTCTTACTTTGGGGGGGATGTCTTACCTTAGGACCACTGCAACCATGCTTCCCATGCCCTGATATCTGTCGTGCCTCTGCCCGACTTCTGCAGCCACTCGTGGCCATTTGTGACTAGATGCCATGTGGCTCATCGTGCTAGTAGCACCGCTCACTTGTGCAATGACACAACATGACATGCAGCCTCCTGCCACGAGCAGTGACACCGGTGTAATGAGCCATGCGGTGTCCTGCCACGAGTGGTGGCACCAGCACGAGTCACGTAGCGTCTAGCCGCAAACAGCCGTGAGTGGCCACAGAAATTGGGCAGCAGCGTGACAGGTGTCAAGGCATGGGAGGCATGGTTGCAGTGATCCTTAGGTAAGTGGGTAAGACATCCTCCCAAACTAAGACCTGGTGCTTATTTTGGGGTCAAAAAGAAAATAACACAGGGTCTTATTTTCAAGGAAACATGGTGATTGGGAAATGAAATATCTGCAAGAAAACCACCAAGCTCCAGGAGTAACAACGACCCCAGACTACTGTTTGTGAAACATCATCTAGCTTCTTATAATACCTTATACCTTTAAAAATCTCTCCTAAAAAGCAACGAAACTCTTCTTTCAAGAGAAAAGAAATAATTGCCACTTTTGAAGCAGAACAAAATGCATTTGGCATAAAACTGTACAAAATATTCCGAACTCAAAAAACAACTCAACCTGGAACTAAGGTGAAGTGGGGTGGGTTATTCTGACTTCACTGGATGTTTTTCAAACTTTAAATGGCCTTGTTTCAAACTCCGAATCGTTTCAGTGAGGCTAATGTGCATTTATTAATTTTATACAGCATACAATTATAGGGAAAAGCCTAACTGATGGGGTGATTAGAACCAGAGATTTTGGAGAAAGAATTCCAAATCCACTGTTTCTAGTCCTCAAGATACATGTGAGCAGAATCGGAAAAACCTGAAATCAAGCAAACGGTGTGCAAGAAATTCTCATTGACAAGCAGTAAAATTCCAGCACAATTTTGGAGAATGTTTTTTAAAATGTCTCCTGTATTTCCCCATAAACTATTTGACTCCATAATGTTCTGTGAAATCTATCCATTTTCACCTCCATCCCTACAACACAAGTTATTTTCTAGAGGAAAAACAATATAGGATATACCAGCAGTCATCAACTTACAATCATTTGTTTTAATGAAGTTATAATGACATGTAAAAAGTGATTTATGGTTGGTCCTCATGCTTATAACTGATCCTCACTTTTACGACCACCAGAGCATCTCCGTGGTTATGTGATCAAAACGTGGGCACTTGGCAATTGGCATGCATTTATGACAGTCACAGCATCAGAGTCACTTGAGGTAAGATGGGGAGGGGGCTATAAATTTTATAAATAAATGAACAATCAATCAATAACATCACCATTTTCAACCTTCTAAGGGGCTCCCAGCATCAAAAGTCACCTTGAGGTAAAATGGGCAGCCTATACATTTTATAAATATATGAGTGAATGAAAGAATGAATGAACAAATAAATAAGATCACCATTTGCAATCTTCCTAAGGGGCTCCCAACAAGCAAAGTCAATGGGCAAAGCTAGATTCACTTAACAATTGCACGATTCGCTTAATGACCATGGGAATTTGTTTTAACAACCACAGCAAAGTCATAAAATTTGGTGCAACTCGCTGAATGACTGCATTTTTTAGTGACAGAAATTCTGATCCCAATTACAGTCGTAAGTCGAGGACCATTTGCACATGTTTTTTTTTTCTTGCCTAATGGCATCTTGGGACATGAAACTCTTTGTTCACCATTGCAAACATTGATTTTTAAAAAAAAAAAAAAAAAATCTATCCTAGGCCCAAAAACTGTAGATGCGAATTCCCCAACATACCAAATGATCTTACCTGTGTGGCCAAGTTTTCCCCAGGTCACTGTACTCAGGTAATAGTTTAAAGCAGCACCGGGGTCCTGTTTGGTAATTGCATCAGAGACCAGGATGGTGTTGTTCAAATCGATGTGCAAAATCAGCTTGCGCTTCTTAGAACTCAAGACGGGCCCCGGAAGAAGTCTAGAGGGAATAGTGGTGGCCCCCAAGAGCTCGCAGGCTATTTCGTCTTTGTCTTGCATCCTTTCGGGAGACCGATTGCGTGGCCCTTCTTCGCAGCCGACCATCTCAACTTGCTCCCCTGGACGTCTGAGGCTGTTCTCACTGATGTCCATCCCAGAAAGAGAACTTTTTCTTTTCCTCTTGCTGGTACTGTTGGAGATAGGCTTTGCATCTACTAGTCCATCATCATCTACTATCACCTCATCACCTAATGGCATCTGCTCAGGTCTTAAAGTGCCTCTGAGGGAAAAATTATCTTTCTCCATCCAATGGTCGGAGGGATTTCTGTCCCTCAAATCCTGTAGGTCATGCTGGGCTGCGATAAATTAGAAAAAAAAAAAAGATGAGATGTTGCTTCCAGATCAAGCGTGGAATGAGTATTATTATTATTAACATACAAACTACCGCATCTTTATCTTATACAGAGTAGTGATGCAGTTTGGATTTGAAAAGAATAGATTATGGAGACGCTCACACAGCCTCTGTGGGTATCTCCTTAAAGCAGCTGTTGCATCCTTTTTGGGCTCAGATAACAACAGATAATCAGAGTTGGAAGGGACCTTGTAGGTCATCTAGTCCAACCCCCTGCCCAAGCGGGAGACCCTACACCATTTCTGACAAATGGCAGTCCAATCTCTTCTTGAAAGTCTCAAGTGATGGCGCTCCCTCAACTTGTGAAGGCAAGGTGTTCCATTGGTTGATTGTTCTCACTGTCAGAAAGTTTCTCCTTATTTCCAGGTTAAATCTCTCCTTGTTCACTTTCCATCCATTATTCTTTGTCTGGCTTAT